>NW_019525247.1:1460458-1465192 GCF_002814215.2 Seriola lalandi dorsalis
TTTTTTTTTTTTTACTGCAGTAAATGGTGAATCTGCTGATTGTCGTCTGGATTCATTGATTGTTCTAAAAACTGTCGGAATAGTGAAGACTGTAACAACACAACTCCTCAGACTGCGTTTTTGTTTGGATTGTCTGAACTATGTAGATCAGTGTCATTTGTCTCTTTGTGCGTCTCCTCTCTGTATCCTCACTCTTTCTTTTAGTGGCTTCTCTCTCTCTCCATGCTCTGTTCTTTTCCCTGTACTCTGTCTCCTCCAGCTTTTTCCACTCACAAACCACTTTGAGGAGGGTCAGACTCTGAAATGAGCATCAGATTAGTGAGGTTTGTATTGATTACTACTGAATTTATGAATTTAGTTTTTATCCTGTTTTCTGTTCACATGACATCACATGAGCAATGCAATCAGAACATCAGCTGATAAAAGGCACAAGGTACTGTTCACATATGTGGTGCTATGGCCCACAGTCACAGACAGGAGGGGGGGGGGCAATCTGGTAAAAAGATCATGTGATAATCTTTTCGGGTAAAATCAAAATCCCAAATTTTGCTCATCTACATTCTGTTTCACTCTGATTTTTATTGTGAAAGTCCTGAGAGGAAGTGATTGCCATCATTCTTCTGCTTTGATGCCTCTCTCGGATGTTTGTGAGCTCGTCCTCCCACAGTCACATATTATATGTTTGACTGAACTCCTGTTTTTTTTTTCATGTCACACATCATTTGTCTGCTCCGTCAGAGGTTTGTCAAGCAAGCAGTAGAACCTTTGGACCTTCCTGAGTGGATCAGGGCTCAGCCTTCAGTGCGGGACTGGTTTGATTGATCAGTAAATTGTATCAGATCCACCACCGTAATAGTTTTTGTGAAGTTTGATAAATGATGCACTTTACTGCTTTTCTGTGGCATCTCCATCCTCAGACTGATCGTCCTGGTGTCTGCTGTTCACTGTGTTGAGACCAAAACTAGCTTCACTTTAAAAACGAGCTGTGTTGATGTGGGCTTGTTGTTGCAGGTAGGAATGATAAGCTAAAATAAGATCCAGGAAGTCCACTGTAGCATATACTATAGCAGTTCATCTTACTGTGGGTGGGGGGGTGGGGGGTCTGGAAAGTTGTTTTCAGCAGATGTAACATGGTGTTCACTGCACAACAAGGCCTCTTACCTGGAATGTGTGTTTGTGCATCGGGTTGATACTGGGAACTGAGATCCTGGCATTAACCAAGAACGGGTGCCAAGATGTTTTTGTCCCACAGGCAACGGGAGCTGTGGATGTTTGAAGATCATATATACTGAATCAAGAACTCCTCCTCGCAAAAGCATTTAAGCTACAGTGCATCTGACGGCACCATCCACCTGTGGGAGAGGCGTGCAGTAGTGTGGAGGTGGAAGGTGTTCCTTTGTTTATAGTCCAGTGACACAGGGCTGCTCCTAAGAGTGGTCATGCTCCAGACCCTGAACACCAGGTGAACTCCATCCTGAGCTGCTCCTCAATGAGGGAGCTACTTCTCTGTGGGGTCTTTGTCGACATTAACTAATAATAAATGAGTTCTTCCCCTTCCCTAGTAGGCACACACTCACCAGTGTCCATCAAAAAAAACAAAAACAAAGAGAGATAAAGATAATCGTACTCATTCTACTTATTGTAATACATTCTACTTAGTTTCAGTGTCATTGTCAATAATACTGTATTAAAAGTTCATAGTAGGAGGACAGGATTTTCCAAGCTTCCTTCACTGTCATCACTCACAAACTGCAGACAGGCTGCCAGCAGTGAAGTGACTCTCTACACAGTAGAACAGCTAGCGCTCAGTGTCAATGTGTCAATTTGAACTGAGTCAGTGAACACATGGTCCTAATCTACAGTTAACATTCAACACTGAACATAATGGTACATTTTAAATTCAATTCTTGACACCAAGTGTTGATTTGAAATGTTTTCTGCCAGTGTCAACATCTTTTTCTCCCAGCAATAAAATCCACTCTTCAGTAGAAGAACTTTCTACTTTACCATGTCCAGCTAACAGTTAATACCAGGAGCCATTAGAAGAGTCTTGCTATTGCTACATAGCTAACATTAGCATTAACAGCTGTTTACTTACCAGTCCAGAAGAAATGTTGTGAGATCAGCATCAAACTTAATTCCAAACTTCATTACTCACCAACAGCTCTTGTTAAGCAACAGTCTGGTAAGAAAGCAGGAGCAGGTGGTTCAGTGCCAGACACAACTAACAAATAGCCCCTTTAAAACTTAAGTTTGCAGAGGGGGGGGGGCAGCAAACACCATTATATCCACATCTTAATACCAGTTAAATAAGTAAAAATAGGTTTTAGTTTAGTTTTCATTTTCTGTACGTTTTGTGATGCAGTTGTGATAGCTCCCTTATTAAGTGCTGCATAACAATAAATCTTTACTCTCAGTTTATAAGATGAAAAGAATGATACCTGAAATGGTTCATTTAAAATTGTAAAATCTCTTAACACTGAAAAAAGATAGATTTACTTTCAGACCTTGGATTTGCCACAGAGTAGTGGGCGTTTTATTCCAACTGGTTCAGATTAGATTTTTAAAGGAGAGATGTTCAACCTTATCTTGGTGTCTCTGCATCTAGTGTGAAAAAGCCTGTTTTGCCAGTTTTTGCCGATGTGCTCCGTCTCTGGGGTCCTGCACACATCAAATGACGTCACTGATGCCGGAAGAACATCAGATTTTGCAGCTGCACATTGCAGAGACACAGAGACACAGAACATCTGTATGCAGATAGACTGATTCGTGGTTGAAAATGTGTGAATCCCAGCTTTAAGTGAGCGGCTCCATTACAAAGATGTTGGTTGGAATGACAGATTCCCAGTCCTTGTATCTGTGGTGCTTTTTTGGGGTCAATGTCTTAATGATATTTATGAAACTCTTGTGTTGCGTCTTGAAAACAATTGAAAACAGCAACAGCCCCCAGCTGACACCAGCAGCCTGAAGCTGTGCGTTAGCTGATGCTGACATGCACGCTGCTTCTTCAAAAACCTGTGACTGAGCCAATCATGTGCAGCAGCATCACTGGAGCAAAGACGACTGAAAGATTAAAATGACAAAAGAATTTTGACTTTAGACCCATGAGATAATTGTGAAAATGTTAACTTCATTATTACAGCGCCGCCTTAAGGTCAGTGAGTGTCATTAGTGGTACCTGAGTGGTGAATTGTAGCGTTGTGAATCTGCAACCCTCTTGCTGATTTTGGTGAATGTGCTCTTATGGTTTTTGGTGTATGAGTTTTTAGCAGTAACAGAATGATGAGAACAAAAAAACAATATGGCTCCAGCAGTGAGTGTCGCTGCTTTGACCCCGTAAGACAAATCAGAGTGATTGCAGCAGGGTTCCCAGCACTGCTGGTACTTGGTTGCCTCATAATCGCATCAAAAACAATAAAGCAAGCGACGCCGCTTGGGCACCGAATTATAAATAGTGGTGCAGCGCATTAATCAAAGAGCACCAGAACAGTTACTATGTAATAAATGACAAACAGTGAAAGAAGGAAAGGAAAAAAGAGAGAAAGAAACAGTAGATTAGGCATATGACGAGAGTTCATGATGGTAATACAGGTCAGTGTCCATCAGTGAGAAAAGCATAGTAACTGACAAAGCACAGTCACTGCTGTTAATGAACCACAACTCAACCACAGAGGCCTCATGACTGTCATTTATATACAGTATGAAGTCATGAAAGGGCACTTGCTTTGCACTGGTCTGTGAACAGTGGATCTATAAATAAAGCGCAGACCTGTCAGTCTCTGCTCAGTTTATATGTGGATCAGCTCATGTTGTAAGAAAAGCCACAGTCCACTGTCATTTTCAGTAAAACATGTGTTAGCTCAGACTACATGTTGCCCTGCACTTTTAGAAGTATTGTTAGCAAGGCTGTTACTTTACCAGAAAACCACACACGATTGTGTTTCAGACCAAACACGACCTGCAGTCCCTCACACACACATGAGCCACATCAGAGCCTCAGTGAGTGTGTGTGAGGCTGCGCTCCTCAGTGCAGACAGGACTGAGAGGAGCTGCGAGGCCCCCTGAGGTGAAAGACAGTTGAAGAGCTGTTGAAACAGTTTGACACCTCATCTCAATCAGCCCGCTCCTGGTCTGAGTCTCAGTCAGAGGCAGCAGCCAGTAAATACAGGCTGTCTCTGCAGTGAGACAGAAAACACAGAGCAACACCATCAGACTGTAAACACGTCTGTATGTGTCGACACTGCACTCTTTTTTTTTTTTTGTGTTGCTATTTTTAATGGAATTATTATGAACTCATTGTGTTTAAAGTGAGATCTGTAACACTAACCATTGTTAGTTCTCATCAACACTAGTGTGCAGCATTAAACTGTGTCACTTACTCCATATTTCTACCTTAAGATATAAATGTCTTCTCAGCACATTGTCCCTTATGTTCACTGTTCACATGTTATTTTATTGGAACATGCATGTTGGGCTGCAACTGATGATTATTTGCAGTATTTTTTTAATTTAAAAAAAAAAGAGTGAAAAAGTCAGTCATTGTGATTTTTTTCAGTTTGCTTGTTTCAGTCGACAAACTGCCTTAAAAACTTAAAATATTCATTGTGCTCCCATTTATGACGAAGAAAAGAAGCAAGCATGTTTAAATAACACGTGATGAGATGAAAATCAAAATAATTGCTCATAAGTCAGTGTTTCCTCTAGGATTTTTTTCAGCAGTGGGGGCATGCTATC
>NW_019525247.1:1465731-1478180 GCF_002814215.2 Seriola lalandi dorsalis
ACCACCCCACTCCCTCCCTCCCCTCCCCCCGCTGTTGCGCTCATCATCACACAGGCTGTGAAGGTGGAGAGATAAAAAAAAAAAATAAAAGAAATTTGAAGGCGTGGCGGCTATGATTTAGCAGTGGCGGGCCGCCACTGCTAAATGAATGTAGAGAAAACACTGTAAGTTTTCTGTTCATTGACTTAATGGATTAAACCTTCTGAACGATTCAGCGAATACACAGTTCTTATTTCTAGGTTTCAGTGCAAAGGTTTTGTTTCCCCCTCTGCTTCAGACAACAGCAGACAGAGGGGGAGCTGCAGAGGGGAAACAAAACCTTTGCACTGAAACCTAGAAATAAGAACTGTTGTCATTAGCAAGTGGCCAAGAGTCACTTCAGACAGCCTTGGTTTTGATGGCATCAGTTCAAAGAAAGTTGTGCTGTGTGAATACAAAAATCTAAAACTTTACTTAGACGATAAGAAAAAACCTGCATGCATTTTCTGTGTTGATGAGGTTTTTAAGCAGTAAACGTGCTCATGTGTAGCCAGCTTCAGATGTGATAGAGCAGAAAATGGTTAATCTGGGTTTTCCCAACCATGATAAGACTGAGAACTCAAAAAAGCACTCAGCATCAGATCTGGTGACTTTTTTGGAGAAACCGTATCTTACCTTACATAGAGGAGCATCTCCAGTTCTCTCTCTCTCTCTATCTTCTCTCTGAGTGATCATGTTACAGGAAGTACAGCTGAAATCACAAGTCTTTGTCTTTAGCTGATGTGTTTGGTGATGTTGTCAGATGACGTCATGGTTATAAAATCAGGATTTTAGCAGCAGCTTGGAAGTGGCTGCTGGTTAACATGCAGTGTTCATGGACCATTTTTCAGTCACTGTTTCAAACTTGTTCAGTTGTCATGACAACAGAGACAGAAAAACATGTCAATGAGAACAGCTTTATTGTGAATTCAGCTGTATTCAAATACTGTAAATGTGAGCACAGAGAGGAGGAGAGAAGAGAACAGATAAAGAGCTGAAACTAACCTGAAGGCAAATACGACATGATGATGTCATTTGTTTATGGCCATTCCACAACTTTTCAACTATGTCCTCAATTACATAAACCATACGTGGTCCAGCCGTATACTATACAAATTTAGTTTTTCTGAGACTTAAAATCAGATTGTCCTGCATTTCAAGACTAGAGAATTACATTTTCATTCATCAGCTGGTGTAACATGTTCTGACGTCACAGAGGAAATAAATTCATGACGAGTGACAACCAGTTAACAGCCTCTCTCCACATCTTTACTGTTGAAATAAACCAGGAGGAAAATCTCAAACCGCCAAGAGTTACATCTGTCAGAGCTGATGAGCCGAAAATGAAAATGTTTCTGTCAGAGATAATAGTTATGTGAGAGGAATGAGAGAAGAATCAGCTGAGCTGAGCAGTGGCCACTGGGAAAGTGAGGTGTCTACAGATGGCGCACAGTGCCATCCCTCACAAGGTGTGAAGGATTACCTCAGGACATAGCGCTCATTTCATCAGTGAGCATATTTGTTTCTTCTTGCTCATGTCTGCTCAGAAGGCCCTTTTTATGTGTGGGAATAACCAGTTAAAACTTCTGGTGTCACAGCCAGGTCAGGAGTCATTTGCTCGAGTTTCAAATCGTCATGTTTTAACACTGTTTATGTTGAGTTCCATCAAACAGGTTGATAAATAAACTAATATTTCTGAAGTTGGTTTCTTAGTATCACACTTTTAAAGATGCACAGCTGACCAAGGCATGACTTAAAAAAGAAAGGAGCATCCCTCACAGAGTGTTTCGTTGCCCCTGGAAAAAACACAGCACAGTAACCCAGCTGGTCCATCCAGCCTCCCCCTCCTCCTCTCCCTATCTAACAGCTGGCCTGTCCTCTTCCTGTTTACACTACATCAACTTCATCACATGAACAGCCTAAACCATCAGCACACATGTTGTAACAGCAATCTAGCTATTCATATTAAAACCCTTTTTGAAAGCTGATGAAAGACTACAGAAACTCAGAAACCATAGCTGATATTAAATCCATGCATTTAAGAAATCCTGATGTAAGTCTGTCCTTCTATCACCAGTCCTCTGAATATCAATTTAGAGATATTAGTCATATGTCTGCAGGTTTTTTTTATGCCACCAGTGTAAATCTATGCACTCGATCATACCCTCAGTGGTTACTTAACCTCTGGAGTGCTTTTTCTTCAGAGGCAGATCCTCCAGACTCTGATGGATCACAACTGAGATGACTGTGAGGAGTGACTGAGTGTAGAACATGTGTCAGGAGACTGCACTGTCAGATGTGGGATTATGATGGATGTTGTGCTGACTGCTCATGAAGGCGTCTGAACATCAGGCTGCTGGAGTCAGCGGGCAACTCGCTGACAGCAGGTTCCCCCGGCGGTGCCACCAGCCCGCTCACACACTGACCTGTCATATCAACCTCCAACCACGGCTTAGTGGCCGGTTGGAAAGTGTGTGGGGTGCCATAAAGTGAAAGCTGCTTGGACAGAGGACATGGAGGTCGGCATACTGTAGTCCTACACTGGTCTGACAGTGTGTTCCTATGTCCACTGACAGGCCTCCTACTGCTTCACAGAGCTAAAATGGAAAATGGTGGATATTGTCAGACTTAGTGCAGCCATGGAAAAACACATTCAGCTAATTTTTGGTCATTAACCTCTTAACTTGCAAGACTTATTCACAGACTTCAGATTTTCAGTTTATCAAACCATGGAATTTGAGCAATGGAATGGCAATATCAGTTGGTCCGTTTGTCAGCCCACTACTGTGGTCCAAACTAAATTACTAGTTTTTATTTATTATTAAATCATGTGTTGCTCCTCTACATAAAGGACAGGATTCAAATGATCTCATGTTTAGAAAAACTGCTGGAATCTTTTGTCAATGAACACCTCCGTACCTTCACCATTATAGAAGGGACTGTGGTTGAAAACCGTATAGTCTCTGCGCTTGATAGTAGGAAACATTTTCCAGCTTTGCTTTTTGATTTATCAAAAGCCTTTTGGGTTTTGAGATCCTTTGAGTTATGCAGAGATGCTACAGGATTGAATTCAGACATTTTAAGATTAAAAGTGGTGTGCCGCAAGGTTCAATTTTATGTGGAACAAACAGTGTCAAAGCTACAATATACAAAATCTTAGATTGGTTCTAAATGAGTGTAAGAAAGTCATACTGCCTGCAGCATTTGTTCCCTGGATGTGGTCAAACTGATTAGGTCACAGATGAGAAATATCTGAGCATTTTTCTCCTTGAGAAACTTATGTGCACTGAACATAATCCTTGGAAATGGAGGACTCATCAGGTTAGCTGGTTTTGTCACAGAACAAAGATGCAGTATATTTGCATTATTAGTTTGGCTTTTAGAGCACAGAGCTCGCTGTTAGCAATATCTCAGGTTCACCCTAACCCTTCTAACCCTACAGCTCGGCCTGCTCCTGACGGCTAAAACCGCAGCAGTGGTAACATTTTTGTGAATCTTACATTTTGTTTATGTGGAAAAGTACCAGCATCTTCTTGACTCAGTTGTTGCCTTAGTTCAGTGTAGTTCACTTTCACTTAGGGATCTTAGCTAGGATGACTCAGCCAAAACATATGAGACATGGAATCGGGTTATTTCACTAATTTATACACGTTCACAACTTCTGTGTGTGTGTGTGTGTGTGTGTGTGTGTGTGTGTGTGTGTGTGTGTGTGTGTGTGTGTGTGTGTGTGCGCACGCACGGCCACTGACTGTGTGTGTTTACTTTTAGGTGATTTTGGTGATCTGTTGTCCAGCCTCTCAGTTGTGATGAGTTTTTTTTGATCCTCATCACCTTCACCTCTCAGTCCAAGCACACACTCTCTGAATGTTAGTCACACCTGCTCTGTGCTCTTGCCCCTGGCAGCATCAGTCCGTCTCTCTGTGTGTTCGTGTGTGGGCATGTGCTGTAGTTTTCAAGCATGGGTTATTTTTAGCCTCTTACACGTCACATCTTTTTTTTTTGTCTCTACTGATACCCTGGTGATACAGTGTTACAGTACAGTATTAATGCTCGAGCTTTCTTCTTCTCTTCCTTGACCAGACAGCCCCAAGAGGTTCAGAGAAAAATTTCTGCTGCTTTCAACAGGTGGTTTTTGGATCTTGGGTCACAAAATTTTACATGTTTTATTACATGATATTTCCTGTCCTTTTTACCCCATGTTACAATAAAGGCAACACCAGCTGCCTGATGGCTGTTGTGAGAGTGGAGGATTTCTGTTGGACTTCTTTCTTTGGTCTCTGAGCTGAGGCAGTGGATGAGTCCAAGCTGTGGCTGGAATATCCTCTGTGGCTTAAAGTGGTCCAGAGAGATTCGGCTACAAATGAGCCTTAGTTGCACTATGTGTCTAAGTGTGTCGCTGTCTCACAGGTTTTGGCCTCAGGAATCCCAGTCGGAGACAGTGGAGCAGAATATGGTCTGAATTCAAAGCAGACACTCTGGAGACTGACAGGAGTTCAGGGTGGATAAAGACCTAGAGAGTAATGGTTGTAAGGAGACAGGCGACTACAGGACATGTCTACAGAGTTTGCAGAGTTAAGAGGTGAAGAGGTAAAGAAGGAATGGACATCTAATTTGTTTTCATCTGTAACATTCATTTTATTTGGAAGTTCTGCAGAATCTGTGGCTGCTGTTTGTCAATGGATATTTTTGAAAATAATCACTGGAAGACTTAGCTCATATAACATGGTGCTAGATTAACATTCAGTCCTATGATTAAAAAGTTCAGCCATCTGTGGTTTTAACCATATATGTTGGGTTGGGCGATATGGTCTATAAGTAATATCATATTTTTAGGCTATATTGCGATACATGATATATATCTCCTCTATAGAACTTCATAAATACATGTTTTAACCCTTTGCTGCATAAAGAGACACTCTCATGCTTCACTGCTGCTTTGTGTTATCTAGAGATTCAGCATCTCGCCTGAGCGAGCCTCTCCCAGGAAAAAACAGACATGGAAACATTTGTTGATAGTCATACTGATGATACCAGCAACATTATATATAACTGACACCAACTGACGCCAAAGAGAACTTCATGCCGGCGTCTTAAAACAATTATGTGACAATTTATACTCGGTTTGTGATATTGTCATTTACTACATCCCATGTGGAACATGCCACGATACATCAAGTATATTCGATATGTATCGCCCACCTCTAATATACTGTATGTATACAGTGTACATACATTAGAAATGGCAGCTGGTGTTGTCAGTCAGATTCCAGATGTTCTTAATGAGATTATATGTCAAGGAACCAAATGGGGTTCTGCCAGGGCTTCATTAACACCAGCAGTTACACACTGTGTTTCTAATGAAATATGGCACAAGAGCATCATGAGTGAGAGACAAACAGAACAAGAGAAAACATAATGGCTTAGTCAAAGCAGTAAGGATAAATGTAGTAGTGACTTGATGTGCTTCCAGCTAAATGTCACACACACAGCCACTGTCCATGTTATCAACATACAGTTGAGGCATGTGGGAAGGGTGTTCACTAATTGTGACCTCAGCTTGACTCTCCATCAGCTTACGCACAGACCACACACACACACACACACACACACACATGAAGACACACACATCGATGCGCACATGGAGAATCCTGAATAGCTTCAGCTAATTGCATTTTGACAGGGCCCTCTTATTACAGTTCTTCCAATTACACCTACACCCAAGAGTCTCCAGTGCTTCTGCAGTTCCACCAGTGGTGAACGATGATGATGATTGCTAATGATGACTGTCAGCTCAAGCATTAGAAGAGACCTGTGAGGCGGACCCACTACCTCTCTGTGGGTCTGCACAATGAGGGTCGCCGAAAAGCTTGTTTACATCCCTCAAGTTATTATGGTATTCATGAGCTGCTGTGCTCAGGTTTGTCTAAGGATGTGTGTTTGGCCTCGCTGCCACTTTTAGAGGAAACGACAGTCAGGAGAGCGTCGCTGCAAAGGCTTTTCTGTTGGCTGCATCTCATCTCTGTTACCTAGATTTAACATGTCTGCGAACCTGCACAGGTGTTGTTTAGAGACTTTTGTTTTGCTTCTTGTACAAATATAAGTAGACTTCTCTTTTCTGAACCTGCCTCAGGACAGAAAGTTGCATCAACCAATCACTTTGTTCTTGTTTACACGTTTGGTTTTGTTTTGTTTTTTTTCATTTTTGCAGAGCTATAATTCCAGAATCATAATCTTTAGTTCTAAAACACTTTTCAGAAACAGTGCTTAACAAATTATTGACCCCCTCCAATGAAAACCTCAATGGTATAACATGTAACTTTTCCACATTAAAATGTCTAAAAATGATTAGACCTATGTTCTCTATGTTGTGGAGCTGTGTTCTTACATTTTCCCAAATGTTTCCAGTTATTCTGAAACCTAGAGAAATATGTAAATTTAATATGGTAACGCTCCATTTCATTTGGTCGCCTGTCAATGACATCGTGTCCCCTACGCTCATAGGTCGGCGTTCAGGCTTCCTGACAGAAGCTCACCATTGACTTTTATCGCATTTTAAGCCACATACACTTTTTACACCTTGGTGGTTTTCAACTCTATACTTGAACCAGATGAAAGATTTTAGTCAATGATACAAGACATCACATGCAAGTAGTCAATGCCATGGCTGCAGGCGTCTGTGTCTCAGCAGGTACAATGGGTCATCCACTAAGGTCAGTGGTTCGATTCCCGGCTCCTCCAGTGTGCATGTCGAAGTGTCTTTGGGCAAGATATTGAGCCCCAAACTTTTATGGCTGTTCCATTAGTGTATGAGGGTGTGTGTGTAAGAAGCACTCTTTGTGTGGAAACAAACTGTATGAATGTGTGTGTGCGTGTGAACGTATTTTTTTTATGAGAATCAGCCGATAATGATTGGCGGTTAAATGGTAAAGGTTATATACTGGCTGATGATACCAAGGCTAACATATAATTGGAGCTTCCCCCATTGATTCCAAAGAAACTGGGTGAACATGAGAAAATCTGACAACTGTAAGAGAAAACTCATTAAAGATACATCAGACGACTGAAAACATTTAGACTAAAACTGAACATCTGCCAGAACCTTTTGTCACCCTTTCTGTCCTCTGCCCTCCCTCTCCTGCTTTTTCTGCATCACTGTTGACTTAAACTGTTGACCTTGACATCACCTCAGTCCCCTGGAGTAAACCTGTGAAAATGAGAGCCAGGAAATTAGAGTCGGGGTGTTGCCTGTGGGAGCAAGGGAAGAAACATCATGAGGATGTGTTTGTAGGCTGTGCTGCGGATGTTTCTCCTGTTTTTCTTTCATTTTGCATCACATTCACTTTCTCGGTCTCTTGGCACCAAACTCCATTACTCACCTATTAGTTTAATAACAGCAGGTGAAAATGGTGAGGATGACAGATCTTATTATACTTGGTCTTCAAAGATTGTTCACTTGAAAGAATGTGTTTTCACTTTTGCCTCCAGTTTTAAGGGAAGTGATGGCAGCACTGCTGATAATTTGTTTGCTCTGAGATGGGTATCTGACAGTAATGACTGTGTGGGCACATTGGGGGATTATTTTTTTTTAAAGTGACTGTAGCTGCAGACTCTGGATGAGGAACCAGATGTGCTGCTTTACAGGACTGTGGCGGCAGCTCAGTTGATCAGTCGGCTGCATTGAAAATAGCTGCTGTCCTGGTTTTGTGCGGCCTGATGACGATGTTCGGGAGCTCATCTGGGTTTTCTAAATGGGCCAGCTCCAGAGTGAATCACACCAACGACTTGGATTCATGATTGAGAAACAAGAAGGGGTCAAAGTGCTTTCTGTGCTGTGGCGAAGTGGAGTGATGTGTGAAGACTGAGACTTAATATCAGCAATAAACAGTGTTTGTATACGACTGTACGTCTAAAACCTTAAACATCTCACCGCTGAGGACAAAAGAATATATCAAATCTGAGCACCATTACATAGAGTTTAATGCATAGCTGTGCAGCTTTAGTTATTTGTGGTTTGAGAGGAAGTACATTAAGTGAAAATAGAGAACAACACACGTCTGAGTCAAATAAGAGAACGAAGAAACTGAAGCAAATCCAAGTTTCGATCTCAGGCTTATTTTAAGTCGACATGCTACTTGACTCACAGCACTGCAATCCTACATGTAAATGAATAAGTTGATATTTGTGCAAGTTTATCAAAAGCCTGCACCCTGTGTGTGAGGGCCCTACATGTGGTACCTACTAACCCCAGACATGAATCTCACCACTGAGGAAGAAGAAAACTGAGGTGAAAAAACATTGTGACACGGTTGAGGTCACCCAGACTGGCGTCATGAAGAGAAATAACAGCTTTGTTGGTTAATTGCTTTGGAGGCTCAGTTGCTTTCAAACCCGACTCTTCATCATAGAGAAAGATGCATTTCTCACATCGCATTAATAATGTCTATTAGTTTAATGCAGATGCATCTGTGTAAAACTCAACGATGTTGGTTTAAAAGCAGAAAAATTTCTCAGTAAAAAATAAGCAGACAAGAAAAACAAAATTCAGTGTCAGCTGAAGTGTCAGCTTTCAGTAGGTGGAAGTTTTTAATACTCTTGAGCTTTTTGTTAAGTACTTGTCTGAGAATATTTGTAAGAGGAACTACTCTTTGTCTCTTATAATAGTCAAGGCTCCTCTAATCGACGGATAACATACAGTAACTTGATGATAAAGACAGTGAAAAGGAAGGAAATGACAGACCAGTGTCTGTGGTTGAGATGGTGAGCGAGGCGCCACTCATGCTGTAAATCCTGTTATGTCACAGATTAGCAGCGTGCCATGCATCGGATGAAAAGGATGATGTGGAGGAAGGGGAGAAGTGGCCGGTGACCATGAGGATTACAGCCCCTTTTTAAAAGCGCATCCCATTGGTCCGATTAGGCTTAGACACTTGTAACTGAGGTGTGATTGGAGACGGTGTCATGACATCTGGTTGGGACCATGACGGGTCATCAAGGAGCAGAGACACTTTCCGTCGGTGCTGGTTGAAGTTGCGCTCACTGCTTATTGGAGAACCAAGTGTAGCAGCAGCATTTTGATTGGTCTGTTAGTCCAGTTTATGATTTGTCAGGGCAGTTGACCATTTCTTATTCTGTGCTGAGGATGGAGTTGTGTTCCATTTACAGCTTCCTGACAATTCCCATGTCATTTTAATGTAGAAGTGACCTAAATATATGTGACAGTGGAGAACTAACAGGAACCACGCCCAATTTAACAAAAAACTGTTTCAGACACAGGAAGAAACCTCACCCCCACCCCCCCCCCAACTCAACACATACACATACACATAAACACACACTGTCTCTCTCCCTCTTTTCCTTCCTTGTCCTCTTTCTTTGTCAGTCTTCACTGCATCTGTCACTCACACAGCTCCCCCTTGTAGGCACATTGCAACACTGCAGACCTACATGAGCTGGAATGGTCAGTGGGAAATTACTTTAATAATAATAATGAAACTTTGTTATTTTAAAACCTCTTTTGGAATATTAAAAGTGCTGTATAGACTAAAGGAAATAAAACAGAAGACAAACATATGCAATGTATGTCTACAAAGACAAATGTATGAAATAACAGATAAAGTCATAAAATACAAGCAGTTTTACCAAAATCACCTACTTACTTTGGTTCTGAATGATAATTTCTACCTCAAACCAATGTAATATTTATTATGCATTTACAGTATTATCACATTATTTTAAGGCAGTATCATCCCCTCCTACACCCATGAGCTCCGCCTGTCACCTTAGCTCCACCTACATAGAAAATCCTCTTAATATGACCATGTCGAACACAGTTATGATCCATAATGGTGAATAATACGTACTTTAACAAGAGCTTTTATTAAATATTCAACAGTCTCTTGGGTAACTTAGTCTCCATTAATTCAACATCCTCAAAGCCTCTTCATTTGAATAGCAAATCAGGTGAATTGGAGATGACCCCAGTGACCCCTCTTAAATGTCTGAGCTGCTCACAGTTTAGTTCTCCATTGTATCCTGTCTTTGGTCTTATTATTGCTGGTGTAAAAGTGATTCTTGATAAATCCACATCTGCTTCATTTCAAGATGCCAGTGTAACCTTGATGTTGTTGTGGTGGTTACGCAATGAAAAGCAAGAGTAAAATCAAAGTTCAGATAAAAAACATTTTAAATTCAGGCTCAAAGGCACATCAGGAAATGTTGTTCTTTTGGAAATTACTTACATAATTGTCTATGATAGGAACTCCCTGCAAAGACTGTCCTCAATAGACCTCACCTAGACATTGACATCCTCATGGTGAGGAAATGCGCCATTGTTTTTAGCAGGGGACTCATATCTGGCAGTAAAATAACAGTGATATATCGTTGGCAGAAGATAGAACCTGTGATGGAAACCATTCAGTGAGTGAGTGTACTCCTCTAAAGAGCAAATTCCCATAAGTGGATGTTAACATTTACATACTTCACATCCTCTCAGGTCAAATACAGGACCTGGGTTAAACAACTTGAAGACCTCACTATATATGAAAATCTAGTGGTTGGTTGGGATGTGGCAACACATCTGCGATTTCCTTCACAAAGATAGACACTGACAATAATTTAAAGGTCTCATATTTGACACTCCTCTTCTGTGTTTTATTTGAAGTGTTGATCCATAAGAAGTTATATTTGTGGTTTTAAGAACCAAAAACCATCTCAATGTAGTTTTACATCTCCTCTCTCAGGCTTCTCAACCAAATCCTGCAAGGCTGGATGATGGGATCCAGTGTCTGAATACAGGCTGTGTGCATTTCTCTGTGGATTGAGCACTTTGATACTTTGACAGTATTAATATAGAACCTAGACCTGCTTTATAATCAAACACATGGACATCTATACCTTTTAGACTGTATGGACCTTTTAAAATTGTATTTAAATGTATTTGTTCCTTACTGTACGGTCTCTACTGTGGAAGATAAACCTCCACTTTATCATTCAGTCATGTTCCGATGCTATTCTAATTGTTCTACTGTGTGTTGAAAGAAGGATTTGTATGAACAAGCTTTAAAATATCATGGAATTGTCTTATAGTATATTTGAAGAGCTAACACGTGCTGTATGAGCAGTAATACTGGAGACGTGCCAGTTTTCCTCAAATTCATCTCCTGGCCTCAGTGCAGAGTAATAACTTATGACTGTTGGTTTTTTTCTGCTCATTTGATCCCAGCAGGAGGGAGAGGCGGGTGCTGTTTAATATGTGGAAACTCTGTAGAGAGGTTTGAAGAACAGCAGGCGGCTTGAGCAGACAGATGTGACAGATGTGTTGTCTTTTTTTTGTCTCCACAGATCATCAGAAGTTGGAGAGAGAGGCCAGGATCTGCCGCCTGCTCAAGCATCCCAACATCGGTAACTAGTTCTCCCATTCAGCTCTGTCTGTCTTTCCCCTCATGTCATACGGGTGTGTTTCATAGATTGTATATGTGGGTGAAAACATACAAAGGATGGCCATGAGAGGCTCCATAGATGTAGACATACATTTAATATTTATACATTTTCCTCCTAAGTACTTTTGACAACATGCTGTATACTGTACATATACTGCATGTATATAGTATGCATAAGTGTCTTTCTCCATATTAAGAAGTAGCATTTTTAACCACATAGCACACACATGTTTTATCACTTTGGAGACATTGCAGTGCCTCGTCAAGTCCAAATCACAATGACAATAACATATGACATCATCTATACTAAGACCCTCAGTTCTATTAGGGGAAAAAAGAATTTAAAGGGAAAAATCTGCCTCATTAACTTAGATTAATTCCCTGACATGGTCCCTAACCCTGACTCCGAGGCTGCGTTCACAAGCACCTTCTGCATGTATGACTTCTGCATGAAGAAGTGCAGCCCCCTCATTCATTTGAATGAGGTCGGTGTGACGACAGAGTGGGCTTGTCATTACAAAGCCAGACTGCAACACAGCAGTATCTGGCAAGGTGCTACTCTAACCATTCGAATACATTCCATCATATAGGGGTTAAATTAATACATTTATTTTTGCACATACATTTACGTTTGCACCTAACCTGACCAGTATGAGTTTTGTAGAGGCAGGAGGACTACTCTCTCTCTGCCAGCCCAGAGAAGGCGAAGCCTGTTCTCCTATGGCTGTTAGGTCAAGGTGTAACAGAAGGAGAGCTCCTCGTGCTCTGGCCAGTAGTGATGTGCAGACACACACACACACACACACACACACACACACACACACATGCAGATAGGTTGCAGATCCTCTTATGGCTGTCAAAGTAGGCTAACCTACATCTATCACACATGCGCCCAGTCAATAATTTATAACAGCATAGACCTACAAATGTAGCCTACTGTATTATTAAAGCTCACCGTTAAGATGTGAAGGATGTTTGTTTGTGGGGGGTGGG
>NW_019525247.1:1478254-1527558 GCF_002814215.2 Seriola lalandi dorsalis
GGGGGTGGGGGGCTGGGAGGACACTGCACACAAGAGAGTGTAGAGATTGTTAACTGTAAATATAAACGCATGAGTTCTGCCTGAAGCTACGTTGTTGTGGTTAGTATATTTACATGATCCTGCGCTCTGGCTTGTGCATTGGCTGTATCTACAAATAGATCACATCTGCATACATTGGCTCCCTTCCCCCCTTCCCGAGCGCATGCACACACAGAGGCCACCTCAGTCCCTTTTCTTTTAGTGAAGATGAGAGATGAGTGGGTGGCACTGACAGATGAATGGGTGACAGGGGGCTATTTGGTTTGGGTTTCCATGTCTATTAGCACAACTAAACCAAAGCTTAATTTCAGTGCAACATAGTAATTTATTTTTGACAGAGGCAGTGTTAATAGGTGGTTAGTTAACAGCCAACACGAAAGAGCTTTTTAAATAGGAACTCTTTCACATGGGGTCCAGTTGTTTGACACAGTACATGAGGAGAGAAGTATTCAGAGTTCAGCTGATTCTGAAGTCTGATATTGACACTGATATTTGAGAGTAATGAAACATCACCCAGTGCCAAAAAAACATAATCTGAACTTTATGGTTAAGTTGTTTTAAATAACAACATTGCAGTTAAAGAATAAACTTTTGTTTTTGTTGCATCCATTTTGAATTGTCAAGTATACAGAAAATTGGTGCCAATGAAATTCAAATGTATTTAGAGTAGGAAACTGCAGATATGGATTGATTGATTTCAGGCAGAGGTAGAAAAAAGCAGGCATTTCATTTTAGCTATATGAAGCTATAGTTATCTTCCTCAGGTGTTTGAAAACCTTGTTTCCAGACTGTTTAATGTTTCCAGATGTCTCATTTTAAAAGAAGGGCGCTGTAAAAGGGTCTTAAACTGTAAACGCTCCATGTCTACAAGGTACTGTGCTCTATTACAGTAACTCTGACAGGTCCCATCAAACAGTCATCATCCTCACATCTGATGATCCCTGTATAAGACAAGGAAAAAAAGAAACTGAAAGGTTCTTGTACTTCAGTGTGCAGCTAGGTTAGCTTACTAAGCTAATTAGCCTGACATGCTAATGTTAACAACATTGCACTTTTACTCTTGTATTTTTGCTTTTGGAAAGGCTAAACAATGACACCTTAGAAACAGAGTAATGCTCTTACTACACCCTAATGCGCACTGCTTCAACTAAAGCTGGAGAGGTCGCCCATGCGTAGTTATGGTTGTTAGGTGATGACTGGACAATCACTGTTCAGAGGAGAGGTTTAGTGAATGGTCAAGCTACACAATTAAAACCCAAGTCTGTAATAAATGTAGTTTTCTTTTAAATCATAACAAAACAGTGATAAAATAGATCAGAGGTCACTAACAGGCGGAACGGAGCCAGACACATAACCTATTATTGAGAATTATGTCACTTTGACAAGCGTTTCTATTTTAACTGGAGCAGCTTTGCAAGCCTTTATTGCACTGGTCACTTGATGCTACTCAGCCAATTATTGCAACTGGAGTCAGTGAGTGAGAGAGACACACACACACACACACACACACACACACACACACACACACACACACACACACACAGTGAGAGATACCATCGGAGAAACAAGGAGGGTAAGTGGCATAGAGGAGGGAAAGACGGAGAAAAGGACGTGTTAAAACTGATCAGTTGTTAAGATGTGTTGCTTGTTATAAAAACGGTTGAGACTGACTGACAAATGGAGACTCAAGCTACACGAACTACTACTACTCAAAATAATTTTCCAGTTATTTTCTTTGAAATGCTAAAAGAACATATAGTTATGATTACATTATTATATAGAGAAGGTACTATTATTATTTTAAAATAATTATTATAATATTATATCATTTTACTATTACCTTTTTCAGTTTTAATTTAATACCTCTGGAATAGATCGTAGGCTTGGGCCAATATTTTGTATTATCAAAAACTATGATATTTCCCCCATATGCAGTTTTTCATAATATTTTATTTAATATTTTATTTTTGCAACATATAATACAATAATATAATTATATTATTTATAAAAAACTTAAACCATAAAATATGATAATATAATTATGTATTATTCAAAACTAATATTACCGGCTCGTGGTTGTATGCCTCCGCAAAAACACAAGCACAAAACCATGTTTTTGAGAAGTCACCATGACCTTGACTTTTGACCTTTGACCAAACAATATACCTCTGGCGGTGGCTGTCGCTGATGCGAAGGCATAAAAAAGACTGAAACATAAAATACAACAATATAATTATATTATAACATCCCGTGCAATAATATTGTATCTGGCCAGACTGTATAGAGACATTAAATTCTGGACATCACCCAATTCTACCATTACATAAATAAAATTCAGTGAACTCCTCTGAGCTTCTTACGACTTCTTACACTTCACTTACTGATTCCACTACGAGAGATTCTCACCTGCTCACACACGTGCACACACTCCCTCTGCTTTCCAAAGCATGTCTCCTCACAGCGACTGGCTGATAGCAGGTGGTGTCGGTCTCATTACTATTCCATTCACACAGCCTCCAGCCCGGGGTAAGCCCTCCTTCCTTTAAGGTGGCTGCAGTGAAAGATCTCTGAGATCGTCAGGAGACAAGCTGACGAAGACGTGGGAGAATCCCCACTGGAGCATCTCTCCTGTTTTAATCTTTGCATCTGTCATCTGTGCTCTGTCTTTAACCTCTCTTCAGCACTGAGATTGGAACGAGCTTTTTCACATTCATACAGTCACACACATTCACAGTGCAATCAGTCTCTCTCCGGTGATCCCATTACCTACAGACGGTGAACATTGGAAGTAGCAGAGGAGGTGTTCCCTGCTGCCCTGATTAGACACCTGCCTGTCAAAGCTGCATTATGTTGGCCCTAAACTGTAATGGATCATTCCAATAACCTGACTGGTCTAGGGTTGGGTTTCAATGACATTTAGTTAAAAATGAAACCAGTATTGAATCCAATTATCAAATCTGAAGCCTTTTGATTGCTTTATTGAATCCATTTAGCTTAGAGAGAAACCAGACTCGGACAATAACTACAGCTAGAAGACGAGTGGAGAAATACACGTTCACAAGCTGCAGCTAATGAGAGGAGCAGTGGAAAACATGATGTTGATTAAATGTATCTGAAACAGTGAAATAACAGGTGTAGCTGCAGATACTGGAGCTCCTCATTCACAATCATTCATGTGATCAGCTTCATGTATTGATATCAGAGGGATGGGAGACTTTAGTCAAGATGATTCAGGGCTCCGTTGGTCTCATTGAATTGCTGATATGTGCAGTTTAATTATGAAATAAATGTTTATTAGCTTCAGTAATTGAATTTAATAATTCAGTTGGGGTTTTTTTGGCCACTTTTCAAGCAAAAATACACCTGCTCATACCAGCTTCTTAGATTAAAATATTTAGAGCTTTTCCAGGTTTCTATGCCTCCGCACAGACGACATTATGCTTTCACTCACTAACTCAGAAGCTTCATGAGGGAATTTAATTCAAATCGGCACAAACATTCACTTAGACTCAGAGATGAAGTGATTAGAATTTGGTGATCAAAGACAACTCAAGATAACTCAAGAATTCATATGTTGATTATGACACAATTATTTCACACAAATAAAAAATGTTGAATTGATACCATTTTATATCCAAAAGGTCATCTTCATTGTGACATCATAATGTTATGCAAAAACACCTCTGGACATTATTCAATGCCATAACTCACCATACCTAGGGTGAGGCCATACTTCACCAATCTTGGTGGTCCCCTTTAATCTGTGCTGACTGTACTGATCTTCTGTGTTGCTGCGCACATTTAAGATTTGTGTGAAGTGTCCACATTTTAGAATTTGTGACCTCTTAGCAGCAACATCCATATTTAAAACACTGTCCTTTTATCAAATTCACTTTCACTACATTAGTTCTATGAGTCTGGACAGACATGGATTTAATCTTCATCTTGATTGGTTGCTGCAGGCGGAAAACCATGAGGCAGGAATTTTAGTTGATTATTTTAAGATGAAAATCTCTGGGTGTGGACTGTTGGTGGGACAAAAAGAGCAGATTTGAAATTGTTCACAAGTTTCTGATATTTTATAGACAAAACTAATCAAGAAAGTTATCGGTGATGATGGTTACAACTTTGTTGGATCAATAAGAGATTTGCTAGCCTTGGAGATGAGCAAATCCAGTATTGTATGATCTTAAACCTGATCTCAAGGCTGACCTATAATGTTTTATATCAGGACAGTAATAAAGACAAAATATCTACATTGACATTTTCTAACTATAACACATTGTATTCTCCCTGGAGGTTTCTGTCTATCAGTGTCCATCAGTATACTGAGTCTATACTTCCATAGAAATGTTGTCCTTGGTAACTGTCAATCAAAGCTGCCTCTGTCAGAATGAAATGAGCTGCTTGTAAATGTCTGTAGAGACTGGAACAGGCAGTGTGTGTGTGTCACCTCCGAGCTGCTGATACAGGTGCTCCTGTTCCCGTCTCAGTGTGAGTGTCTTTGGCACTTCAGAGCATGTTGTTTCATGTCCATTAGGCGGTGTGGCTAATTGGCTCATTGAACGCTCACTGCTGCCTTCATCTTCTTCTTGTTCAGCAAAGTGAAAGAGACAGCCTTGCTCCTCTGTTCATTCAGAGGACCTGAGCGCTAAAAATAGAGCGTCAGGAGTGACGTGCTGAGGGCAACAAATCCACGTTAGTGGATTTACATATGACATGTAATGTGAATTGAAACAATTTTGTCTTGCACCAGCGTGTTTCTCATGCTGAGACGCATCATTGCCAAACCAGGTTCAGCAGACAATAGTAAACTGCTGTTCAGAGCTCAGTTTGTGGTTGTACGAAGTTTTGATACTTCACACAGTTACCTACTGCTGTTTTTTCCATATTGAAATAACTGTCTTTTCTCCTGTCTCGCAGTGCGGCTCCACGACAGCATATCAGAGGAGGGATTCCACTACCTGGTCTTTGACTTGTAAGTGCAGGACTTTGATATTACACATCACCTTTGTGCATCTTTCAGACCCTCACAGGACACACAGTGACACACATTCACACCATGCATATGAGAGATTCTTTAGAAACCTGCCAGCTGCCAATCAGATGTCCTGTCACTGAGGCATCATGGGAGATAAGATGTGTGTTTGCCTCCTCTTTGCTCCATCTGTCACAGAAACGCAGTGTGCTCACTCTCCACATTTACACACCGCTTAGAAACACCACCGAGATTCTTGAGCTCATGAGAGACAGTCACTCACCATCCACAGCATCTCCTCACAGAGCAAAAAACACAAAGTTCGAGATGAGTAAAAGTAAAAACTGAAATATCGCATTGACATAAGTATTCAGACACTTAAGCTCAGATTCCTCCATTTCTCTGGATCATCTCTTGAGATGTTTTTTCTACAGCTTGACTGGAGTCCACCTGTGGTAAACTCAGCTGATTGCACATGATGTGGACAGACACACACCTGTCTGCATCAGGTCTCACAGCTGACACTGCAGATCAGAGCAGAAACCATGAGGAAGAAGGAGCTGCTGCAGAGCTCAGAGACAGGACTGTGTCAACATCAGGTTGCACTTCATCTTGCTAAATAAACTGACGAACAAATACAACAGGACAAATGCAGTGCACAAGTCAGTCTGTAGGCTACATGCTAAATTAGCTGTTCTGTGCCTGTAATGTCAGCTACAGTCGTCAGTGCAGGTTTGTGCCTCTGCTGACTCAGCTGTTGATCAAACATGCAGAGGGTAAAGAACATTTCTGATGGTTCTGATGATTTCCCTTTCATTAAGAAAGGAAATCCTCTGATTATCACAACTTCTGAACCTGTGGACTTAAAAGGAATAGTTTGACATTTTGCGAAATACACTTATTCACTTTCTTGCTAAGAGTTACATTCAGGTAGTTACCTGCTCAAAATGAGGCAGAGGTTGTACCATCATCATGACGCACACATGTATGCACATGCACCGCTCCTTCACCTGGCTCAAACAGCATATTTCAGGAGTTCTAGTAAATCCTGAAGAATTTCCCAAAGGACGATAATAGACTCAACAGCGTATGAGATGTCACCCTGTGTATTTTCACAATGTCCTGACATTTTAAAGAGAAAATTAAATCATTTAATGAAAAAATAATCAACAGATCAGTCAACAATAAAACAAATTTTCTTTTTCAGCTCTGCAACAAACCTTCCAGCCTGTGGCCACATTCACAAAGTCACTATTTATGTCTCTAGATTTTTTACCATATCTGTATCAGCTGGATATTTTTCAGCTCATATTTGGCTGAGTGAGAAAATGTTCAATGTTATTGTGTTTTATTTATTGTCATTCTTCCTAAATTCAGATTAGTTTTATGCTCCTCTCTATCACTGCTTGTTCTCTACTTTCAGACCTGATACATTTACTGCATCTCATCAGTAACATGAATTATTACTTCTGAACTGCCTGTAATAATCAGCTGATGTCTGCACTGTTTCACCTCATGGTCCTCCTCCTCGAGAAGTGGCCTCAACGTAATCGCTGACTGGGATGGAACATTAATTCTGAAACCTTTTTTAAGAAACTGGACGAGCAAAAAACAAAACAATTTATTGATTATGATTGTGATTATTATGATATATTATGTCACAGCGCCACTACATCGGCATAATGCTGCAATTGCAGAAAAAAGAGTGACATGCTTGTTAGAAAATAGTGTTTCCATGAGGACAGTTTGTGGTCATTCTGGTCAGAAGATGGATATCACTGTTCTCTACATCATTTCATACATTAATCTGTAATTTGTAAAAACACATTGTGGTTACATGGGAGTAATGTGCCAGACAACAGCTGTGTCCCAATTCAGGGATCGCATCCCTCAGAGGATGCAGTCGACAAAGGTGTGGCCCTGTCTCGCTCCTGTTGCCGAGCAACCATGACAACATGTAACTTTATTTCACTAAAACTTTTTGTCTCAAGGCCCTTGGTTTTAACAGTTGTACCGTTAGCTGCTGAAGGATCCACCTGTTTGATCCTTCGTTGTCCAGGAAACGAAGGATGCATTTGAAGGAGCCTTTGAAATGCGACAGTATAGCTGCTGCAATCGGTTTTCAGATGTAGCCTCCGAAGGATGCAGCCCCTAAATTGGGACACAGCTTATTTCTTCCCTCATGTGTCGTTGACGTTGCCAGGCAACCTGTGAAAACTCGAGGAAGTCACCACACCTGGCCAGGAAAAGGTGCTGATGGTATAATTGGGAATAGTGGGATGTGTGGAATTTGAGGAATGTGATCATGTCACAAGCTCAGTGTGTTTCCTTCTGATGCACTTTTAAAACATAATGTTGATTATTTGAAATTGTGGAATTGACGTGGTCCAGCCCAGATTTCAGCTGTGAGACTGTTACTGTGACAAATCTCAAGCTTGTTAGTCAACATGAGCTTGATGCTTCGTTTCCTCCTCAGTTCAGTCTGTTGTTATGAAGCGTTAAATAGGAGCTGTCTGCCTCATTTCCGGCAGCATGAAGCATCACAGAGGATCTGACTGCGGCAGCTTTACTCCAGTCACTTTTCATCCTCTATTAAACCTGTTATGTCTGTTTCCCCATGTATTCATAAAGCAACCAATATCCTTTCCTCATTGGAGCCTGATATCGTGGGCTTACTTTGTCACTTTATTAGTATTAGACTCAGCTTTTCCTCCATTCCTCCTCTCCCCTGTGTCTTGTCATCTGTTGTCTGCAGCAGCTAGAAAGAAAATTGCTTCAACTTTATTTTAAACGCTGTGTTTAATTTGACAAAGGGCCATAAAAAGATTAGAGGGTGTTCACACAGATACAAAACATTCCTCCTTTTTTGCTTGATAGAAAACGTGACAGGACGGGACAGGACAGCTAACTGACCACGAACAGGGAGGCTGATATTTTACACCTCCAGAGGTGTAAAGTTGAAAACCTAGAACCTTTTTATATTTATTGAGTGAGCTGAAAAGCACCAGATCAGAGGAGCGAGCCGGCCCAGAGGAAAGTGTAGTACACTCGATGTTTGGGTCACTTCTCGGCGGCTGAATGCTTGCCAACAATAACACTGTGGCTCTGCACTTTTCCAACTGAATATGCCTCAAAACCAAAGTCATTAAAAGTTGTATGAAAGTTTAATATGAAACCCCTGTAGACTCATGACGTGATCGTGTTTTCCACAGGCCATGGAAAAGATTTCGCCTTAAAATATTTTTCAGCTCACTCTCCTTGTTTTGGGAAGCTGGTCCACTGACCCACTTTTAATGTGGTTTCACACTTTAAAGGGAAACTCCACTGAGTTTACACATAAAGGTCAGTTTCCTCATCATGGGTTGGACTACTTACAAGTTTGTCAGGTCTAACAGAACGTTGCCTTCTGAGCTCAGAGCCTGCAGGCTTTCAGAAGAAAGCCTATGGAAGAGGTGGACTCTTACCGGGAAGGCAGGGGTTAAGGAAAGCCATAATTGGGGTGTGTCATGGGAAAGGCAGAACTCAGTGGTGTCATGATATATCGGTGTTGAAATAGTAAAAAAGAAATAGAAAATCAACATGTGGCAGTCGATGTTGATATTGTGTCAGGCCGCCACAAATAAATCAGTGTATGAGAAACACTGCTGTTTTCTGCAGTGCAGTTCAGCAACACCAGAGCAGCTGTGTCTCAGGAGGTAGAGCAGGTCGTCCTCTAGTCAGAAGGTCGCTGGTTCAATCACTGGCTCCTCCAGTCTGTAGGTTAAAGTGTCCTAGGGCAAGATGCTGAACCTTGAAATGCCCCTGATCCATCAGTGTACGACTGTGTGTGAGTGAATTAATGGATGAGTGACTGATTGAATGTGGCAAGTATTGTAAAGACTAGAAAAAGTGCTATAAAAGTCGGGTCCATTTACAGTCTCTTGTAGGTCTGCAGTTTGGTTGGCTCATCATGTGTCTGTTTGTTGTTTGATTGTTGTTTGGCTCCTGTTGATCAGAGGAGTGACTGTGGTTTGTCTGGTTTCCCTCTGTTCCTGTTCTTTGGCCGAGTGTGATCAGATTTTCTCTCTTTATCTAAACTGGCCGGAGTCAGAGCGATCCTGACTTTTAATCACTAGTATGGATGAAGCTTCGAAAATACTGGACTTCCCATAATGCAGCTCTGTAGCATTTCTCTGTTGAACCCTTCCTGTCTTGTAAACATCAAAGGTTTCTCTATGACAAGTAAACTGCTCCTGGTGTAAAGCCGGTGAGTGTCTGAACCTCAGCAATATAAACTTGTGGAACATAATAAAACGTAGTGAAGAAAGGGTGTGTGCTGCACTTGGCTCCTGGGCTCAGCTACTTTTACTCTTGAACTCTTGAATCTCCTGTACGTGAACTTCTCCCTGTCTGAGCTCCAGCAGCTGAGTCACATCGGAATACAGAGTGCTCTGTTATGACTGCACTTATTAGTCCGGGTGGTGTTCCTCTGAGAAATCGTCTGGACGTGAGTCACGGAGAGACGTGGAAATGACCCTCCAGCTAAATGAATGTCCACACACCAATGGACCACTTCTGCTGAAATATATTTTTGTAATGATTTCACCATTTAGCCTGAAAAACCACATCATCCATTTGACCCGGCTGCTCTGAAAAGAAATGTATTCATCACTGAGCCGTCCTGCTTTTCCCTCCACAGACGTGGGGATGAAAATGTGAATCTTTGTTTTCTTTGTGACTGAGGTTTTGTTTCTCACTCTTGTTTGTTCTTCCTCCAGAGTTACAGGTGGCGAGCTGTTTGAGGACATTGTTGCCAGGGAGTACTACAGCGAAGCTGACGCCAGGTCAGTGTGATGTTCCGTTGTGTTGATATTTCTGCTTTACTTCAGAAATTTGAAGTCAAACCCATTTTTGGCAGCATAAAGGCAGACTGAAGCAGAGACACTGTAGTGCAATTCACAAAAAGATGCCAATGAAAATCCTGAAATTGCGACTACCCACCTGTCAGTGTGTGTGTGTGTGTATAACACAAAAATACACCCACTCATTCTGCAGTGGACAGTGTTAAGTGTTGTCTGTTGTGCTGCCTTTTTCTGCCTTTTATGGTGCAGATCCTCCTTCTACATTTCCTGTTCTACCTTTTGTCCTTTGGTTATGGACTTTCCCAGTTTCACCTTCTGTCCTGTTGATTGAAAACCCACTCAAAAATGAACCTGAATTTTGTAAAGAAAAGCAGCTTTATCCCAAAGCTTTTCCATCCAGCTGGGTCGAAGTCTGTCTTTCACATGACAGAGCAGCTCCAGCTCTTTAGATGGTCATTTATGCACATTCAGATTTATATCATTAAGGTTCTGGATTCTATTTTGTGGTGGGTTTTACTGATTTGTAAAAATGTTGAAAGTTAAGATCTGTAAGAGCTTTACTGATGAAGATGCATCTGTCATTTGTATATTGCTCCATGTTAAATAACTTAAAGGAACAGTTCAACAATGTGCTTTCTCTCCAAGAGTGGTGTGTGAACATCGATATCATGTGATGTGGATGTGGTTAGCCTAGCTTGGCATAAAGCAGTGGTTCTGAACAGGGGAAATTGTGGAGAAAATAAACAAGAGTTGTAGCTGATGCTATTGTGCTGACCTTTATTTCACTAAAATCAACATGGATCCTTTAGAAGTTGCTTTTGTAGTGTGTCAGAAACAGAGAATCACTGCCTGAACAGCTCAGTGATGAATGTATTATATCCTGTTTGTTCAGGTGGTTCACTAACAGAAATGTAAAAAGAACTGTTTGGGTTTTTGTGCTTTAAAGTTCCACGCATGCTGTAAAAATCCTCTGCTATGATTCATATTTAGTTTAATGTGTTTTCACATGTTAAACTGGATCTGAAGCTCATCTCCTCTCACTTCCTGATTGTGAAATCTGGATCAGGCCTTGAGCCCCGCCCACCACCTGCTTGCTCCAGGTGGACAGGTGAAAGAGCAGAGAGTATCAAGATGGTTAGAGGAGGAAACATCAGAGAGACTCAGCCACATGTTTGAGCCTCAGTCAGACCCAGAGACCCTGTTGAGACCAGAACCAGAGACTAGCAGACGGATCAGAACGGTTAGCATAGTTAGCATCTTTTATTTGTTTATGTTGTTTGTTAGCTTGTAGCTGACAGTGGCTGACACAGTGTTAGTGACTGTGCTCATGCGAACTCTCTCTTTGTACTGACAAGTTTTCAGGTTAATTTAGCCCCGCCCCCCATCGCCACAAGTTGACAGGATTGGTTCCTGAGGTTTGTGACGTATGAAACCCTGGCTGTCTGATTCTGTGTTTATGAGACTGTCATTGGTTCACTGCAGCTCAAGGTGGAAACATGGTGTTGATGATTATTTCACTCATCATATATCTTGTATTATATAGATATTTCAATAAGTTTGGAAGCAAGGCTGAAGTGTTTATTGAACTTTGGACAGAGCTGGGCTAGCTGTTTCCCCCTGCTGCCAGTCTTTATGCTAAGCTAGGCTAACGGCCTCATGACTCCAGCTCTGTACCGAAAACACAGACAGGAGATTGATATGGATCCTCTGGTCTCAGTCTTGTGCTGAACTGTTCCTTTAAACCTGTTCCTCTGTAAATCAAGTGTTGTTCCTTGATGTGTTGTGGCGTGTTCTGTCTGCCTGTTCTTGCTCCTTTGTTTCCTGACATTTACCTGTTCTCCTCTTCCTCTCCTTTTTGCTTCTCGCCTGGTCTCTCTCTCCTCCACAGTCACTGCATACAGCAGATTCTAGAAAGTGTAAATCATTGCCACATAAATGGCATAGTGCACAGGGACCTAAAGGTTAGTAAGTGACGACAGTAACAGCAAAAAGACACAGGCCTGCCCACCTGCGGCACCTCGCCTCGCTCCTCCACTGCCTGATCAATCGACCAATTAACCTTTCACAGAATGCCGCCTCCTCCAAAACCACCCGCCCCCTCCACCAGACACCCTCGCACAGCGCCATGACAGGAGTGTTTTAAATACCCACCTACTCCAGGGCACTGTGGGCAGGTTGGCTGGAGAGGAGGCGGTAGGTGGTGTAGTGCCAGAGGGGCTGGTAGATCTCATCTTGGCCTGCCTCTCCTGTATGCCAGGGCACAAAGTGCATGTAGCATCTGTCCAGAACCATGCTGTGAACCAGCCACTGAGAGGCTGAGGCCTGGGAGAGGGGGGGGGGTTTAGACCATCTGTATGAGTGTGTGACCATTTCAATTCTGATCCCAGGTTTTTAAGTTTCAGACAAATGTCAAACTTTGAGGTAAAACACAGATTTGTATTTTGATATCAGATTAATTCAGGTCAAGTAATTAAAACCATCAGTGTTTGAACCAGCAGCTTCTCCACTGGCATACTCCACATAACAAGTATTAAAAACCAACAGTTTGTCTTCAATTCACAGTGTTCAAAGAATTGTCATCGGTTTTGACAGCTGTATCTTTCTGTCAAGTGTTTCCTTTTAGGATGATTTCAAACATTCAAACATCTCTTTTAATTTAAATTGTGAGTGCTGACTATAAATTAGCTGCCAGGCCCGTGTTACTGGTGTAAGTCAGTCTAGTATTATGCAAGTTAAACAGCAGTTTGACAAAATAGTTTCCAATCACAGTTTTAGGATTAGTTTTCATCAAGCATCACAAGACTTTATAAAAAAGAGTTCCTCTTACATCCATCAAGTAAACTATAAACTAATTCCCTGTAGAAAAATATCACGATGAAGTCCACCTTTAATACGATGCTACAAAAATGGTGATGGACTCCGCTAATGCCCATCTACTCACCGATTCAGACTTACACGATTCTTTCAGCTGCATTGCTGTATTTAGAAGAAGACTCACTCCAATGCTTTTCATCCATCAGAATGATACAGTGGTGTTGTTTCTTCTCGAGGAGCCGGTCTCTGGCCGAGCATAAATGTTCAGATGGTGACAGACAGATGGTTCATCCAGTCACCTGCCAAGTATTTTTTGAAAGCGCCCGCCCTTTTCCAAACAATTTCTATCGAAGCCTTCCCAGATGGTTCTGTGGAACAAAACATCTGGCATGTCAGGTTAATGCAGCCTCACAGAATTCATGTTAATTAGACTAAATACAGCAGAGACTGTTGCCTTTTAACCAGAGGCACTGACAGCCCCCACTTATTCTTTCGTTTCTTTCCTTTACTAATGTCATTAAAGTAAAGTTATTAAAACATATTTATATAGAACTTTTTGTAGATAAAAGTCACAAAGTGCTTCACAGATTCAAAAAACAACAATTAAGATGAGTGCAAAAAACATAGAAAACACACCACACAGGGATACAGTAGAGTATCCAGTAAAATATACACAATTCTTCTGAAAGCCAGTTTAAACAGGTGAGTCTTTTAGTGCTTTTTAAATGGCAAACCTTAGAGGTGCAGGTAGAGCAAGGCAGCCTCTGGAAGTTTCACTCTTTCAAATGACAATTTCAATACAATAACATAGAATTATTCCACTGTAATCTGCTACTGTGTTTGTTGTGACCTGTATCACATGACTCAGTCCATTTTGTACAGATGATGCCAGTAGCGTCACAGTACCACAGAAATGTGTATTTTGGGATGTTTGTCAGAGAAGTGAAGCTGCACAGGGTTGAACACTGATGGCCTGTCTCAGGGGTTGGAACCACACCTTCCTGCAGCTCCACAGCTTCCTCCTCAGTCTCTCAGGGTCTGGCCTCCAGCTGGCCAGGAGCTAACACCACTTCTGTTTTGAGACTCGGGCAGAGAATTGGCCGTGTTGTGTGACTAGTCCATGATGACATAATTGCAGCCGTTCTTTTTCTTTCCTCAATCTGTCACAGCAAACAATCAATGTGTGACTGTGGCAACACACACACACACTAAAAGAAAAAAAAACAAAAACAAAAACTTGCTGTTGAGTAAATGGTCCATTTTAACAAATTGCCCATGATTTGGTCTCTGGGGATCTGTTGTGCCCCACCACCACCACCACCACCACCACCAACAACAACAACAACAACAACAACACGGCCAGCGGCTCCCTGAGTGTCAAAGCGAGCTCACAGCCACAGACAGTGAGTGGTAGCTTGTCACTAACCCATGGCCCCCTGGTGTTTGCATGTAGTCATTGCATTCAGCAGATCCTAGAGGCTGTGCTCCACTGCCACCAGATGGGTGTGGTCCACCGCGACCTCAAGGTAAGTACACACACAATGAAGAAGTGAGCTCAAGCTCTTAGTGTCCCACTCTCCAACATGTCCTTATTGTCCTGTCCATCTGTTTCTGTTCTAACTTCCTGTTCCACATCTACACTGACTTTCTCTGTTAGCTCTATAAAGATCATATCACATTCTTCGAACTTCACCTGGAGATGTTTCGATCAAACATCAGCTTCAGACGGTCCACTTAGTGTTAATACAATACTCTATGAACAGCAGTAAATCGTGACACAACATTTACCATGTTTTATAAATGAATGAATCATTTGATAGACTATGAATGTGTGAAACACACAAAGAAAAAATGTTTAAAAAATGTGTGGCTTATTACAAAAAATCTAAATTTCTAGACTTAAAAAAAAGTCTCACTTCAACCTATGGTCAATTCCAAAGTCCATCTGAAAACTCAACAAAATCAATTAACACCAACGTATATCTCCGCATGTATTCATGCAGATGCTACCACGATCGACAGAAATAACTGAATACTAGATGTAGTGTGTTCAGACATGTCAAACAATGAGGCCACAATGACATTCAGTGTCTTACTGTAATAGTATTGTATCTGTAGTATTTTCTATTTCACCAAATGTTTGATCAGACTTCACCACAGTATTTGACAGTATTCACAAACCAGGAGAATTATGTGGGGTCCCCCCCCCAACAGTGTTAGTGTTGGAAGTGTTTTAAGTTTGAATGGACAAAAATTCTTTTGCACATGTCATTGCCTCAAGATGTGATGGATGTCTAGAAGCCATCTCTCCCAAGACGCACAGTCAGTAAGTCATCTCCTCTGGGAACACAAAGGTCTAGAGCTACAATCCCAAAGTGGTCAAGTCCTACTTTCCAACAGAGTAGTAATTCATGCATGTGGTGTCCAAATGCCCTTGTGTCTTCCCCTGTTTTGAGTCTAACTCCATGGAGGATGCCCAGCTTCCAGTACTGGAGAAGACAGTTTTGATTGAGAACATAGATGTACTGAAACACCATCTTGTAGCTGGGTTGTTAAACTCTGCTATTTAAGGCTGTTGGTTATAGCTATAGGGTCATGGTCACTTACTGAAATGGACAGTTTGAGAACATTTAAAGCTCCATATTTTCCTCTTCTCCAGTGTTTTATTTGAAGTGTTGATCCATAAGAAGATATATTTGTGGTTTTGTAGTTTTACATCTCCTCTCTCAGGCTTCTCTCTGGAGCTCTAGTAGCACCAGGTCGGTGAGCCAATCAGAAGAGAGGAGACTCAGAGCCTCTCTTGTGATTGGCTGACTGATTTCTGAGTGATCCAATGAAAATGTAGTAGATTTCAGATAAACACTCAGAGAAACCAAATCCTACAGGGTTAGATGGTGGGTCCAGGTGGGTGAGGCTTGGGGCATAGCTGATAGGGTGAGTGCTTTGTTGTGACATCACAACGTTCCTGAAGTCCTGACGGCTGGTTTTAAGGCTCAGTTTCTGAATACAGGCTGTGTGCATTTCTCTGTGGACTGAGGCTTTGATTCTTTCACAGTATTAATATAGAACCTAGACCTGCTCTATAATCAAACAATACATGGACAGACCTTTAGGCTATATGAGACCTTTAAGTGAGGTCAGATCTGTTAGGGTAAGCTATTGTGGTTTTTCCACATTGAGTACATGCAGATGCTTTAAAGGCTGAGCCAGTGCTACTCATACTTACCGTACAATGCCCTCCTAAGCTATGGACAGTTTTCAGAACTTAAGTCACTCATTATCACTAATTATGATAGAATAATTGTAAATGGTAACATTAATATCCACATAAATAATTTATCTGAAGACACAACCTCTGTTGACACTAAAAAGAAAAATAACTGAAGACCTACTTATTTGTTCAGGCTTGTAAAACTTTAAGTTGCATGTTATGTATGAAAGGTGCTATGTAGATAAAGTTGTTATTAGTAGTAGTATTATTAAATGTTGACCTGATAATGGTTAAATGCTTTTGGAGTTTGGAGCTTAGTAAACATTTAGTCCACAGAGGTCTTGTTTACGTCTCTTTATCTGCCCCCAAAGCTCTGATTTGCCAATCAAATGAAGCGGGTGTGTCTCAGGTTTGGTTTACCTTCGGCAATAATCAGCTCGCATTTTGCATTCGCTGACTGCACCCTCTCTGTGTTGTAATTGGCTGTTGCTAGGCAGTTGCCACGGCTCAGCGCAGAAATAAAGAGAGAAAAACAAATACATCCAAAAACAAACACACAAGCTGCAGAGCAGAGGCTCTATGGAGAGAACTGTGTTCATGGGATTTCATCTCTCAAGATCATACACACACAGGAAACCAATATGTACCTGTCTGTCTTAAGTTCTTGTAAAGCTTCATAGTTTATGTGAGGAACATGGACACATGGATTTATCAGAGGTTCTAGTGGACACACAGAACAGCTGTTGAGCACCATTCGGTCTATTTTTCATGTGTGAGGCAGTTGGTATGTGAAAACTGTCTCTACAGTTTCACTGTCTACGCAGACATGAGATGGAGACAGACAAAACAAACTATTTTTTAAAACCAACAAATTACCAACAAATTATTTCTACTCAGTTCAGCCTTTGAGAAATCACGTATTTATTTTCTGGCAGTCTGGAACGCCAGATGGCTCTGAATACTACATTTCCCAAGAGCCTCAGCTGTTGATGTCATGGAAATGGAGCATTAAGAGGCAGGAATCAGGGCAGTAGCAAAATGCAAAACGCTTTGTCATTGCAGTTGTGAACAAAAAAAGGTGCAGAAGGTGTTTGACCAATTTCCTCAGCACCGTAACATAAAGCTGTCACTGTCAGTGATGCATGTAACTCTGAAGCTTAGTCACAGTCAACAAGTTCTCATGTCCACAGGCTTTTTTTTTTTTTCTATCATGATTCAATATCATGAACAGAAGACTTTCATGTCTGTTCAGGCTGTGCAGGTGCACCAACTGTGACTCACTTAACATTTTCCTGCTGGAAATAAATGTGATTTTTAGATCTGGAATAGTTCTTTCTGCTTCATGACTCTACTGTCGAGGTGTGACGCTGCTGCAACACAGTCAGACAGGGGGTTGAGAACCTGGATGTGTGAGGAGAAGTACAGCAAATTAAATGGGTGAAAATTAAACCAGGAAGTTAGTCTGTATTTAGTTTTTTTCCAAACAGAGCTGATCATCTGACCATCGTTGAAATTATGGCCAGAATATTAAAAAAAAAAAAAAAAAAAAAAAAAATTTCAAACTTAAAACAATTTTTTGAAACGTTTCACCCTCTTCCGTCCATTTGACCTTTCTGCCTGTCCACCAGGTCACATGGTTGTTTCCGGGGCTGGGGTCTGGTGTGGGCTGTGGTGGAGGAGGGCGAAGTCGGGAAGCGTTTGCAATGACTGCATGATGCTGATGAATGCATTAACCCAAACTCCTCCCTCCCATACTCCTGTCCATTCCACCTTCTTCCCTTGCCCACTCCTCCCCGGACGTCTGACCACAGCATGCTGACTGAATTCCCACATGCTCTGCTAACCGCTCAACAACCTGGAAATACACACATTTAACCTATGAGATGGATTTCACTAGTTTTCAGTGGATGGCTGGACTGATACCCGACAGAGTCCAGTCCAGACCTCTAGATGAAAAGTCCTGACAGAACTAGTGTTAAGGTTTGGCTCTGTATGAATAAAACTGACTTGACTTGACTTGACTTTGGTGCTTAGGTGATGTGTAGGCAGTGTATGAGGAGCCATACAAGGCATAAGTTGTTCTTGCGTATACCTGTCTCCATTGGAACATGCATTTATTCTGCTCTCATATACATTTATTTTCAATGGCTGTTAATCTGGATTCACCCAGATGAAATTATAAACATGAATAGCCTGATCACCTGTAGAGGAAAAAATGTGATCTATATGATCAGCTGTTCCTTTTGATCAGCAGCGTGCTCAGCTTTTGTTTTTATTATATAACTTTTAGTTTGGCTCCATCAAGCAAACACCTTTTTGAAAATGTCAGCAAATACATTATTCATCAGTGTTTTTTCCTGGTTGGTACCATCCTGATCACATGCGCACCTGCACGTGCACCATGCCTTTAACTGGCTCAAGCAAACACTTTCTACCAGCAACATATTTCAGGCGTTCGAGTGAATCCCGAAGAATTTCCAAAAGGATGATAATAGATCACCAGGAGATGTCACCCTGAGTATTTCATATGACATTTTAAAGACCTACATTAAATGATTGGTTTCCCACTGCAGTGTGAATGAGTCACTTTGGATACAAGCGTAGATGTGTAAATGTAAAATATGACGATTGATTGAGGAAAAAATCTTCTATTCCAGCTCTACAACAAACCTCTCTGCCTTTGTGTCACATTCACAAACTCACTGTTAGTGTTGGATGCGTTTTATTTATTGTCATTCTTCCAAACTCCTGATCATTTTACAGCGAGGAAAGACAAACACCCCCATGTCCACAACAAAGGACCGTGGGCTTTATCTAACACCCAGCACAAAGCGGCGCCAACCGCTACACAGCTGTGTTGCTGGTTTCAGACCGGTGCAGTCGTCGTTTTGCCGCCCAGCGCACACGTTGCTTAAATAGCGAACACACCTGAACCCCTCTGAGCGCTGTGTTGGTGTTAGAATGAGGTGTGGTCAGGTGTATTGTTGGCACATTTCCTATCATGAGGCAGTGGAAAGTGAAACCTGGTGTGAAGTCAGTGGTGCACTACTTCACTGTTTGGTGCATTATCGAGATGGTAACGCTTCGAGCCAAAAAACAGCTGTTTCTGCCCGTTCCGCTCCGACAGAACCTCTTCTTTCTTACTACCTGATAAATCCACTGTTATGCTAGCAATCTGCACCTGGCTTTTAAAGGGAATGGGAGATGGCACCGTGACTGGTTTATTGCCTGTTTCGCCCATGAATAATTAATAATAAGAGACTAATTCCAACCTGTAGAACCGTGTGCCCGGTCCAGCGACCATTTTCCCATGTTCACCATTTCCCATAAAACTAGAAAAAGTGGATTTGGACATGCCCTGAACACATCATGTGCTTTAGACGGTTAAAATAGAGCCTTTGTGTCTGAAGACGTTTGACATGTTTTCTGAAATACATAAACTTTCATTATTCCAGGTCTCGGGAGGATGTTTAAAATCAGATGTCTTCGGGGAAGATGAATAAAAAGTGACGTTAAAATTAAACAATTAAACATTGTGGTAAAACTTTCTCGTCTTACGCAACAGCTGTAGGCTGTGAGTATAAACCTGCCGATTTAAAGCAGGGTTCTCCTCCCTTTCCGCTTCCTCTGCCTGTTACCGTTTCCCTTCACTACAGGAAACAACAACAACGTCTGAGCCGCAGCCGGCAACTGAAAATGTCACGTTATGAAGGTTTGGATCATGTGATCTCACAGTCCACAGTTCTCTCTGGAAAATTAGTCATTTTAATGACGCTGCTCACCTCCACACGTGTTCCAACAAAACAAGTTCCACTTCGATACTTTTTTTGCAGAGGCACCATCGCTGCAACTTGAGCTCAGCTCTGCCCGAGACAATTGTGATTGTTTGTAGAAATGGAAACACGCCAGAGGGTTTTCCACAGCCGAGTGATGATTGGTGAACCAGACCATTCTCCAGCACTGACAAAGCTGTGGAGGTCTGGCTACGTGACACTAAAACACTCGTCAGGTGAAGACCCTTGCCTTGATGTTAATTATGAAATTAGACGTGCTTGGATGCAGAAGAAACAACATTCACCTGTTTGAACAGCCATAAAATATCAGGGCGGCGCCACCTGACACACTGCTGCTCTGCAGAATACACAGATGCTGTTTGAAGGAAATTCCTTGAGGAAAGTTGCAGCTCCTCCTCTTCAGCAGATCCTGGTGGAAACACTGAGTGAGTCACCTAGAAAATAACCCGTCAGTCTGTCGAGAGCTGGAGGCGGCGCGGTGTCGGCCGCTTCTTAATTCTCTATGCAGGAAAAACCCTGTTCATCCTCTCTGGACGCTTCCCCGAAGCCCCACCCCCTTCCTACTGCAGGGGTTTGGCATGAGTCACTGTCCACCTTCTTCCCCCAGTCCTCCTCTAGCGGCCAGGATCACACGGCCAATCTGACAGCAGCTTGCTGAATGACATCCACCTGTGGTGCTGAGGTCAGCTCTGGCCCCGACTGAACCAGATCAGGGTCAGAGTCGGTGGTGACTGAGTGTTAAAGGTTGGACTGTGACTCTGACTGTGACTCTGACATGCCTTCATCCATAGACACAGACTCAGACTGGACTGCTGAGACACACTGTAAGACACCAGTCCTGAATGACATTACTGTGTGAACTATAACAACCCTGCCTGTAGTTCTTAAAGCCTCTAAGCTGCCTGTAACCAAAACAGTCTTTCCAGTTTATTTTCATTTGAAAATGAATTATCTGTATATCAGTGCAGCGTACTGAGGGTCTTTCTCTGTGTCCCTTCACTCCAGCCGGAGAACTTGCTCCTAGCCAGCAAGCTGAAGGGGGCGGCAGTCAAACTGGCAGATTTTGGCCTGGCCATTGAAGTGCAGGGTGACCAGCAGGCATGGTTTGGTGAGTACACACAACTTTTTTTCCAGTGCTAATATGGGGATTCATATTTTCAACGTTTTCAATGAATGAAATATGTGACTGATGTTATAGTTATTTGCCTTTGTTATGATAAATATCTCTCCTTCCCTTCACACTGGATTCATTTTGCAGTTGGTTTGATGTCACAGCTGAAAAAAACCTGATTCTCAGTATCAGTCTTTTTTTAAATTCAGGATCTGAATCAAGTTTTTATGTTGCAGGATATTTTCTATGAATGTGGTTTATCAAAGCAGGTGCCTCAACAACTGTCACACTAATCATATGCAGTTCAGCTGTGTTAAGCCGACACTTAGCCACAGTCTGTTTTGCCTTGTTTCCATGGCATCAGTTAGCATGTCTACAGGTTTTAAACAGACCATAAGTATCTTTATATTTCAGCCATGTTGATGATGATTGATTTTATCATGATATTTCTTTATTTGGAACGGAGTTTCTCACCTGGGGTCCTGTCGTACCTGAGGTAACGAGTCTGTTTGTTCAAAACACAGTTAGTAAGGACTGATGCAATATATCAGTGTCACCGTCAAGGCAGTTAAATTATGGAAAAACTGCAGTGAAGAAATGACACTGATCAAATTAAAACAGACAGTATGGGATAGAGTTGTTATTTTTTTCTTTGTTCCCAACCTGATTTGGTTTTGTTCTGACTGATTGAACGTTAGGTTTTCATTGTCTTGTTCTGCTTTTGTCTGAATGTGTGCGTTTTGTTCTGATTGGTTGAGATGTGTAAGAAGGGCACTGGTTACAGATTGTTGAGTTCTTATATTAATCACAAAGCTTAGTTTTAAAGAAAAAACAAAAAAGGTGGAAGGATTAGAAAAGTTTCTAGCTTTTTTTTTTTTTTTAGAATGATTGTACGTTGCTTTATCTGAATCACTTGATGGGATTGTGATATGTCAGCTGATATTTTAATAGTTAATTTTGTTTGTTTTCTTGCTTTTATATTTTTGGGTTTTAAGTTTTTTGTATTGTTACACTCATTGAATTCTTTCAGTCCTTGTAACCGTTGAATTCTTCCAAAGGCAAACATTCTTTCCTAGAGTGAACAGTGCTGCATTGTTTGGCGCTGTTGACTGGGCGGCCTTGTGCTTAAGATAATCAAATAGTAGACTGCTTTGTTTGATATCTGTAGTCTCTGTTTGTGAAAGCATTTAGAGAATCTGCACCACAGTATGTTAGGATAGATCTGAAGTGTTACGTGGAATCTTTTTGTCCGATTTCCAACGAGATTCATGGATGTTGTTCGTCCATGATGGATACTGGAGACTCAGTCATCACTGTGTGGATCTGATGTCTGTGTGTTCTGTGTTTTTCCAGTAGGACTGAGTTTTGACTTTGGCGTCAAAGCTACAGCCCTGCTCCTCAATCTGGCTGAAAAGGTTTGATGAACTCAAAGCCGGGTGTTTGATCGGTAGTGACAAAATCAATCTGCTAAAACCTTTGATGAAAAGAAGGTCACAAATGTGCTTCATTGGCCTTAAGCATTCATCATTTTGTTGCAGAGGTAGTATATAGTGATGAAAATGTGACTTTCTATACTCAAGCACCTTAGATTGTTGTTGTGTGTTTCATTTTCTCTAAGATGACCATGTAGCACTTCCTGCCCCTCAGGAAAGGTCTCACTCAGCTGATGAAAGACATATGAAATGGAACACTTAAGTTTTTTTTGTCCTAGTTTTGTGTTTCTTTAAAAACCAATCTCAAATCAGATCTACAGTTGATCCATTTAATTATTCAGAGCCCCTGTTCCCTCACACCTGTCTGAAGGGAGTGGGTGTGCCACTGCTCCTGGCTCTTCGAGTCGTGATTGGATGGATATCAGGCCTATTTCTCTCCCCATTCCCTGTAGAACAGAGAAATAATTGGTCTGTTCCCCGAGCTCCAGCTTCATCTGGAACCAGTTCACCTTGTGTTCTGACTCTACTACTAGACCACGTCCCATTACCCGCAGGGTCTGCCGCTACCCAGAGGCGGCTCTAGGAATTTTCTATCTGGGTGGCCCAGGGGTGGCGAAGGGATGTGTGGAGTGAGCCGTGCATGTTGGTACTTTGAGTCTTTTTGTTGTGCTACTGTAGTGAGACTACAGAACCTCTTCCTCTCATGGGGGGGGGGTGTTCCTAACAAGCTTTTGATAGACGTCAACATACAGAGGATGGTCAGCTTTAATGTTTATGTGTGTGTGTTCCAGGCTTCGCCGGGACACCAGGGTACCTGTCCCCAGAGGTGCTGAGGAAAGATCCCTACGGCAAGCCGGTGGACATGTGGGCCTGCGGTAAGATCCTCTGCTAACCAGCATCTCATTTTCAGGGGAGCCCAATGGAGCAGGTGCTAATTATTAGTCCCACACAATTGCCAGGGTCTGAAACAGCCAATCACAGGCCTTGATGGGAAATCATGGTGAAATCATGTTTTCTTTTTTTCTATTTTTTTGCCTTTGTTCCTCCATGATCCATAACTCAAGACTTCACAGCAAAATATAAAAAATTATATTGACAAAATAATATTTTCTATGACTCTGGATAAACAGGAATGTAACCTGAAACTGGTCTCAGTGGTGGAGACGTATACATACAGCCACGAGGAGGTGATTCTAGTTTGTTTTTTTGTTTTTTTTTTATGCACATTTAGTGCACATAAAAACAGATGGATGGAAACACCTATCTGTCTGAAGTACTGAGTGGAGGGATAAACTGTAATTTGTCCAGAAATAGTTCCAGCATGTTACAGTAACACACAGCACTAACTGACATTCAGCAGCTTTAGAGGTTTTTCTTGACTTTTTTTTTTTTTTTGCAGAACTTCCAGAACATTGTACGTAACACACAGACCTGAGAACATCTTGTGTTTTCATGTCTCTGTGTTATGTACATTGCATGTTTTATGTGTGTTTTCAATCTGAAGTTACACAACAGGTGACTTCAGTTGCTGTGAGACACCACCTTTATCTACAGGTGTTACACCTGTGCCGTCTAAGTGAAATGTTCTAGAATTTCCCCTGCAGCAGTACAAGCCATGACTAGCTGTGCTTTTACACTTTTGAATTTTGCATGTGGGCACATCATCACAGACTGCATGTTTGATTTCATTTAATTTTCACCCTTCATCAACATTATTGCCCCAGAGCCAAGTGCTACAGCAGGAGAGATGGTTGAGATAAGGACTGGTTAACTATAAACTGGTGTGTTAGTTTTACAAGCTGTCATGGAAGATCTAATACATCTCTGGGTAAATCACAACATATACTCATCATACTCGATTAATGAACTGCGTGTGTGTGTGTGTGTGTGTGTGTGTGTGTGTGTGTGTGCTTGCGTGCACACCACAGAGGGCTCCAACCTCTTGAATTAATCATTGCTGATGCTCATTACACACACGTGTGATGGGCCAGGCCACCTGGGCCTGAGCTGTCAAACACACGCAGTCTGAACACACACGCAGTCTGAACACACACGCAGTCTGAACACACACTGGTGCTCCTCTCCACACACCTGTGCTGACTCATTGAGTGCACAGACAATAGCTGCTGTTGTGTTTGTGGTCAGACTATCTCGTTGTCAGATAGAGGGCCTTTCATCTTTTCCTGGCAACTGGCCAGCCAATCAAAACCGCTGGTAACACCAGCAAACTCAAGCACTTGGTTTCAGTTTGTTACCACACTGCTCTTTATTTAGAAATCCTGTCTTTGTCTTATTCATCTTTATCTCTGTCTTTATTTCTCACTTTATACACTGTTGGTGCAAAGTTATGCTTTTGATAATTGGGTCATTAATGTTGTTTGTTTTCTTTAAAATGTGAGCTGTCTTTCAAGATTAACTCTGACTAGTGTGTGTGTTTGTGTGTTTGTGTTTGTGTTTGTGTGTGTGTGTGTGTGTGTGTAGGTGTGATCCTCTACATTCTCCTGGTGGGATATCCTCCATTCTGGGACGAGGACCAGCACAGACTCTACCAGCAGATTAAAGCTGGAGCTTATGATGTGAGTTTCACTCACTCAGTTTGTGAATACAGGCTGTGTACATTTCTCTGGACTGAGTGCTCTGATACTTAGAACCTAGATGTGGTGCTGATATGAAAACTACTTCTTCTGGTAACTTAAAGGTACCTGACAGAGTATTTGACCACTCCGTGTTTTGTTCGTACCTCATACACATGCACAGGTGAAGCAACACTCATCCTGCCAGTGTTTTCTCACTGTTCTACAGTTGGAGGTTGTAACAAACAGAGAATAGCTGCAGTGTGCCAATGAAAGGCAGGAGAAGTTAGCAAACCTGGATGTAAACAATGCAGACTTTGCAAATGTTTGAAGAGGTACGAGATGCATTCAGTGCTGTAGTGAGACCTCAAGAATACACACGCATCTCCACAGGGAACCTTTTAATTTGGAGAATATAAGCCTGTTTTACCCCCTTGTTTCATTTCACAATATATGTCAAACTGTGCAATGCATCTGTCTTAAAAAATATCTTTGACTAAAGAAAATACAGTTTAAAATTTGAAGAGATCAACTAATAAGCAAGCAAACCTAGAAATCTGAACACTTATTTGATGCCAACACTTTAAGACTGAGCGACACAGGGATTCGGAGAGATCCTGGTTGGCACCAACATCTCAGGCCAATAGCAATAAAAGTAGATTGTTGGATATTTTAAAATACCTGACCTTAAGAAGAAGAACGGAGTCTGTCCCACTGAATGAGACAAACAGTGTGTGGCAGGTAACAAAACAATTTCAGAACTTTCTAATGTTGCTAAATTATATGTAACCGTAATGCAGGAATGAGATGCAGGCTAATACTTTAGATGGTTGGTGGGACGGTGTAAATGGTTTGTGTGCCGTCTTTCTTCGAGCAGTTCCCCTCCCCAGAGTGGGACACCGTGACTCCAGAGGCCAAAGACCTGATCAACAAGATGCTGACCATCAATCCAGCCAAGAGAGTCACTGCCACAGACGCTCTCAAACACCCCTGGATCTGCGTACGTCTCACACACACACACACACACACACACACACACACAGTAGGACATCTGTTCATTTCATATCCACCCTTTCAGTCAACACTAAATGACAAAACAATGGATGTGAACGCACCTTTACTCCAGAGTTTTCGATACAGGTGACATATAGTTGAGATAACAGCTCACACTATGTCTCTGTTTGCAGCAACGCTCCACTGTGGCGTCCATGATGCACAGACAGGAGACTGTGGAGTGCCTGAAGAAATTCAACGCAAGAAGGAAACTCAAGGTGAGTGACAGCAGGTGTTACGGGGCAATCCCCGTTTTTTCCTTTTGGAAAGCACGATGATTGTTTGATGGCTTCCTTATTGGGAGTGAAGAGATGAAGTCATAGGTCAACCCCAGTCACAGGCAGCAGAATGTCTAATCATTAACCTTTCAGCTCGTGTAAACACAGCAGTCTGCGTCTCTGAGTCCGTGTCTCTCTCCACAGGGTGCCATCCTGACCACCATGCTCGCCACTCGCAACTTCTCAGGTAAGACCAGTTCAGCGACGAGGGCCCGTTAATGGTCACAATTCTTCCCCATCCTGCCACTAGTATTGATCTCTTCCAGTCCCACATGTTGTCCTTCTTGATAAAAGCAGTATTAGTGGGGACAGTTTCTCTTTCACTCTGTCTGTGTTATTTATTTACCAATAGTTTAAGATGCCGTTCTTTTGACTGCAGCTGTTTTTTAACCACTCTGGCCTTTAGAGCCCATTAAGCTCCATCTGGCCTCTCTTCTCAGTGGCTGTCAGCACAGACAGATCAATAGAGTCCCATCTTCAGATCACTTTAAAGGGCAAAACATTCAAACTGAGTCTAACGTTATTGATTGTTTCTCTTTATGGCTAGCTGACATTTTTTCATTCTTGTTCATTTATTTGTTGTAATAAACCTAAACTGTCATTTTGCCGTATTAAATCAATATAAGTGTAAACATGCCCTTAGTGTTTACTCTTGTTTTTCTTCCCTCCCCTTCTTGTGTGGTAACTCACCTGTAAGGTAAGAGTCTTTGGTGTAGCTGACACTTCTCCACAGTGTCAAACTACACTGTCAGGTTTGGCTCTGAGGCATGTCATGTCTACTACAGCACCAGGATAGAGCTTTCAGCTGACACAGTGCATCCGCTGGTGGCCATGTTGGAGGAAAATGACTTTAGGCATCAACAACATTCCTTATTTCTGAATTCGTAAATAATCCGCAGGTGGTGTTGGTGCCTCAAAAACATGCTCGGTGTGTTGTGTGTGTAACTGTAATCTGTGTCAGCAGCTACTGCTACATTAACCTCTGCAGTGGTTTTTATGAATGTTGATCCAGGTCTATACATTTTATAAATACAGGCCATCTACAGAACAGACTATACATCACAACATGCATTTGATACTGCGTCATAGGTATTAAATGATTTGCCATAGGTATACGCATGTACAGGTATGTATAATGTTACATAATATCTATCTATTTTAATAGTTTGTTACATAAATCTTAACTGTACGTCAGTAGTTATTTAAACATAGAACTAAGATTGACGCTTTTCAGGTGATAGAAACATATTATGCAATTCAATATTTTGTCATAGGTAGAAAATAATCAGTGAGATGTGTACATACATCTGTACACATCCACAAAACTCTGTTGCATAGACTTGTATGCTGATTTGTTATATTTACAGAATATTTTACAAATATCACAAATAAAAGCTAAATACTTTGGTAAATGTACATACGGCATATAACAATCAGTTGCAACAATCGTCTGATGAGATCCTTCAGTGAGAGTGGTACAGATGAGAGATCACAGAAGCATACATTGTACCTCAGGAACATTTTCCTCCAAAACGGCTGCTGAAAGGTATTTGATGTCACTGAAAAGCTGCTATCAGTTAATAAACATACACATGTCTATGGTTTGACAAATCACTTCTGCCAATCAAAAACCTTCGCCTGCCAATCAACCCCCCACCCCCCTATCACGGAGGATACACAAAACCCTGAAATCCCCGTTCTGCTCCCCCTGCCTCTACCAATCATCTTCTCTGTGTGTCCGACTGTTCGTGCATGTTGACTGAAGAGTTGGAGTTGAGCTCTCTCCACCAATCAAAGGCGTTCTATTGTCCTTGAGTGACAGTGGGCAGAGAATGGAGAGGAGAAGCTAAAGCGTTCCCTGGACACTGCTGTGCTTCTCCTATAGTCTCATCAGATGAATATAATTCCAGTTCCAGGCTAATGATTCAGTAACTTTTATTTCATCTCCTCACTTAATTTGCATTTTTCTCCTCTGCTTCCAATTCTAGCAGTGCCCACTTTGAGGTTGCTAGTAATTGGCCAGCCTTGTCCAGACACAGCGTGTGTGTGTGTGTGTGTGTGTGTGTGTGTGTGTGTGTGTTTTTTAAATCCAGCTGGCCACTCATTTCCTTCCATTGTTCTTCTTTTCTCAACAGCAGCCAAGAGCCTGCTGAACAAGAAACCAGATGGTGTCAAAGTAAGTTGAGCTTCAGTTTCATCTTCACACTTCTCTCTTTTCATGTCTGGTGAAGCTGAGACATCCTGTACTCTTCTTTATATACAACAGTGTGTGTATATATATATATATATATATATATATATATATGTCTCAGTGAGACTACCTGTTTAAAGGATTTAATGATAAAAAAAAATAATAATAATAATACTGTACTGTGGTTCAGTGTGTCCCACTGCACCTCAGCACGTTTTCAGGTAGACCGTCTGACCTATTCTCCTCAACACAATAGTCAATAACACCTTTGGGGAATTTCTTCACTTGGACTCAAAGATGAACTGATTAGATTTTGGTGCTCAAAGGTCAACTTCACCGTGACCTCACAAAACATGGTTTTGGCCTTGTGAACACAATATCTAAGGAATGCTGTGAGGGATTTCTTCAAATTTTTGGTGGTCAAAGGTCAATGTGACGTCAACATCTTCGGTCATGATTCAAGATTTCATACACTAATTATGACACAATTTAACACAAATCTCTAACAGTATCAAATAATGAAGTGATGATATTTTATATTCAAGAGGTCAAAGGTCATCTTCACTGTGACATCATGATGATCTGCAAAAACACTTCAGCACTGTAAGTCAGGACAGAGGGAGAAGTTGTGACCATGTGTCCTGCAGCTTGACTGGTTGGTGGGTGGTGATTGTAGTAGAGTGAGCATAGAGTGACAAGCAACACCACTGCTTTGGTAAAAATAGGAGCACAAGTTGCATCAGGGAAATTAGTCTTTCCCAAGAGGGTGCAACATATTTCCCAATAATGATCTCACTCTTCATCATGTGAGAGGAGGATCTGCTGTCTGAGCTGAGGGAACCTTTGGAAAATAATAAGTGATGATTAAATTATGATTTGAGGGAGATAGACTTTGTCCCTGCCATTCTTCACTCGACTGACAGAAGATGAAAATCCTCCATTGACACTGTGTGTGTGTGTGTGTGTGTGCGTGTGTGTGCGTGTGTGCGTGCGTGCGCACGTTGTACAGTCAGACATAGGTTGATTGTCTGTCTTGTTGTGTTGTGGCTGCTCACAGAAGAGGAGGACGGATGGTACAGAAGCTCTGAGGGTAGGCCTGAGACTGACCCTGCAGTGGGTAGTTAGCTCTAGAAAACCCCTCGTATTTCAATTCCTCCACAGAGCTGCACAATGCTGCTGGGGAGGCGCTCCATGACTGAAAACATGACATACCTTGTGGGTTTGGAGAGAAGTGGAGAACACTGGCCTGTTCTGTTCATATATTGATATTTCTTATTGATTTTAAAGAGCCACTGAGTCTCTACTTTAAACTGTCTTTACTACATCTGATCAGGGCTGTAACAACCTCTTACACTGAAGTTGTAATCTCAGTGTTTTATTATCAACCTGGGGGGAGTTTACATTGTACTTCTAATAACTGACACATGTTGTTATTTCACTGGCTGAAACCACTAGTTTTAGACTCAATATATTTCAAATATATACTGAACAAAAATATAAATGCGACACTTTTGTTTTCATGAGTTAAAATTAAAGATCTAAAACTTTTCTATAAAAAGTCAGTCAACAGTTAAAATGTTAATAAAAAAAAAATTCAATCTTTTCTTTTTTTAAATCGTGTTTTTTTTTTTTTTTGTTGTTTTTTTTTTAGCTTGGCTCTGGCCAAGCATCAGATAGTTGAAGAGCAATATCATGTGATTTGAGCAGCTAGCTAACATATCCAGCTGATACAGCTAAATCCTTAAACTTATTCCAACCATAAAATATGCCAGTGTGACTCACTGATGTTGAGCCGGGTTCCAATTATTGACTCCAAAACCAATTTGCAAGATCATCTGTGTAAAAAAAAAAAAAAAAAAAAAAAAAAGCACCAACAAGCTCTGAAGTGGAAAGTCAGTTGTGATGATGAAATTGTATCTGAAATTAAGAGTCATGAAGTGTGTCCGCAGCCTGAGAACAAACATTAGTGGAGCTGCACCATCTACTTTTCTCTGTCAGAATGGAAACCTTTTCCAGCGTAGTGCAAAATAGATGATGTGAAAATCTCACCCTTCTCCTTGAACCTGCTGTTCACAGCTAAAATGTTATAGGTGTCATCTTGTGAGACGGGTGAAATAGTAAAACTTTACAGTCACAGTAGATTTTTTTGGAACATCAGTCAATATTCCAACATGTTGTTTTGAAGAAACACGAATGAAGCTACTGATTGTTTGTGGAGTCTCTGTTAGCAGACATGTTTGTTGATGACTGTGTTCATGCACACACACATTATGAGTCGTATCCTGGTTTTCATCAAAGTTTATCATAGAACAAATATCAATTTGGTTATTCATATTTGTGTGTTTGTGATTCGGTCATTGTGGTTGTCTTACTGTCAGCCACTTTTTGTTTTTCTTTTCTGTCCATTTTGCATATTCTAGTTCAGTGAAACCAGCCTGTAGTTTGCATAGTAGCTACAGTGTCCCAGAGACCAGGTCACACCTCAGTGAGGGTCTTCTGCAGGATGGTTCCTCTCTTAGATTCAGCTGCATAGCATTTTACAGTGCAACACGACTCACTCCGCTGTCCACAGAAACTGGAATTCAAGAAAAATATCAGCACCTAACTTTATCAGTTATTAGTTTTCTCTTTTCTCCAGAGTTGAACTGAAGCAGCTTCCTCACACGTTTTCAACAAGTGACGTCTGCACCAACTGTAAAAATGGAGAGATGGTTCATAGTACCATGGTTACGTTCCAGAAAAAAGCAAATGTGACATAATTATATTCCAGAGTGCTGCTCTGGTCTAAATATAAATGTCTGATTTACACCCACTTTTGGTTAAAGCTGAGGAACAGTGTTAAAAAAGTTCAACATAATTATCACATTTGACATCTTTTTAATATACTGTCAAGTACAAATAATGATAAAACGTGGAATCATTAAAATAACCAACAAATTACATTTTTAAGAAAATATGTTGCACTTTTTGTGTTCTTTTTTTCTTTTGAAAAGTTTTTAAGAGATTTTTGAAGCCATTGAATACATAGTGACAAAATACATGGTTACGTCTTGTTCAACTACACAGCATACGGACTACTGGTATTTCAAATTCTATTTTACCATCTTAAACAGGAGTAATGGGTAAAATAGAACTAAAGCTTCATAATCATAGCTGATTCCTCGAACATGGAGTCTTAACTAGCTCTCAGTGACTCTCTGATTAACAGCTGATTGACACAGATGGCCACGTCTAATGACATACAGTAGTTCTAATCTATGAATTTGACAAAACCTTCTTTCATACTGATATTTCAGTAGACATGGATGCATTCCCATGATGTTTTTGATCCCTGAAGGAATAGTCCTGACTGTGTCTGTGGCTCTGCAGCTTCTCAGGCCACCAGCTGATCAAACATCCTCACGTCTTCTGCATGGATGTGTTTGGTACGGAGGTTTATGGCTCCCGCACGGTGTATCCTGATGACTGTGTTGATCTCCTGACTTTTTATCTGCTGCCACCATGAGGTTGACATGTTTGGTTCAAGTGAAAAGTCCCTACAGTTATTGGACGTATTCCCACGAGATTTGGTGCAAACATTCATGTTCGCCACAGGATGAACTGTGATGACTTTGGACACCAGCAAGTCAAAGTTTGTCCTCCACAACTAATAACACTCCCAGCAGCCTCAGCTTTACTTGGTGTTGAGCTGCATGCACACTAAACTAAAGATTATGGTAAATAGAAAATGGTAAACATTACTTGATTACTAAAATCATGATTTTTGGGTCAGTGATTAGAGTAAATCTCCAGGAAATGAATCTAAGTCCATGCAATATCCTCAAAGGTGACCTATATCAACATTTATGTGTGTATAAACGATAGGTACAGGGGGGGTCCAAAGTCTGAGGCCACTTTGCTATTGGTCTCAGACTTTTGGACCCCACTGTACTGTGTGTATACAACATAAAAACCAATGATGGGTGTATTGAGGCCATTTGACATGTAATCCTCTCCATCATGGATCCTTGTACTCAGCAATAAACACATCAGATCAAATAAGAACAAAGACAGAATCAGTTTTTAGCAGGAAAGCATAAACTAAGCTTCAGTATCATCCTGTCAGTCAGGTGCCTTATCCAGGTCAAGTCATCAGGATTCATGGCAACTACAAAACACAAAACACTTTACTGTGGGACATGCAGAGTTTTACCTAATGAATTATTCTTGTTCAGAGTAATTGGGTCATTAGTTTGACCCCAGACTGTGTTTCTTCATCTGACTCTGTAAACAGACAGGCCTCTGCTCCTGCTTGGTTTATGAACTCTTTTTTTTTTATGGTTTGATTAACAAGGTTTTATTTGCTCACCCTGTTCAAACTGAGACCTGAAGCTGAACTGTTCAAACATATCTGACTGACTCCCTGACACGAACTCCTGAGCACAATGTTCCACTTTCCCTCCACAGCCGCTGCTTGTGTTAGTGTCTGAACACTAAGGCTTGTCACTTCTGCCCTGTCCGTCTGTCTACCTGTATGTCCACTCTGTTCCTCAGATCAACAACAAGGCCAATGTGGTCACCAGCCCCAAAGAGCCTGTCCCTACTCCTTCTCTGGTACACTGTCTGCCTGCCTTGCTGCCGGTGTGATGCATGACTGTCTGTCTCTGTGTAACCGTCCATCTATCCGCACTCTGTGACATCTGACATCACGGAGCCTTTCTCATTTTGTTGTCCGTGGTGATTGTTTTTGCTGTTTTTTCATAAAGCTCAAGAACCACAAACGCCGTCCGTGGTTGTGCCGTCCACATTCACATCTGGATTGTTTTATTGCCACATTGCTGTACATGGGCTGCATTCTCCTTTGTTGTTGATGATGGCTGTAATGTCAATACTGAGGCCATTGCATCAGCTGTGGCAAATGCACTGATGCCCCAGGTGAAGACTTTGTTGTCAGCCAAACTGGAGACAACACTGACTTGTCAATGAGGCTACGTCCACACTACCACGTTTTGGTTTTGAAACTCTTTTGCTACATTTTCACCTCCGTCCACACGACTCTGGGGTTTTCAAGCACCGATAATGGAGACTTTCAGAAACTCTGCTGGACCAGTTTTACTTACTTACTCTGGGGTCGTGTTTTATTTTGAAAACTCTGGGGTTGTGTTGTAGGTCTGTCCTGATTGGCTCTCATCAGCCTGGACTATCAGTGTTGAATACAACATAATGAATTACAGTGTTACTGACCTTGCTGTCGTTGCTAGCAGTTGTTCCATTACATTCTCTGTTTTAATGCTACAACTCTCTTTGCTGTTCCTCCTTCAGAGGATTTACTGTAGCTAACCAACTGCAGAGTAGACAGTCTGCTTCCTGTTTACACCGGCTCGCACATGCCCAATGTACATGAATGGTCATGTACATGTGTGTTTCAAAGTGTGTTCGTCTGGATGGAGATAGTTTATGTTTAAAAACGCTGTTTTAAAATGAAAACGTAGTAATGTGGACGTAGCCTGAGACCTCCACAGTTGGAGTAGCCACGAGTTACTGAAGTATCTCATACCACTGTAAATACCCATTTGAAATTTTTAATAATAACTTTAATGACCCAGAATATGAAGGTGAATTGACTTGATTTTGAAAGAGCATGATCTGTAGCTTTCACTCACCGTTAGCATAGCATATAGCAGAATTTTAAACTTAGTGATTAGATGTCTTGTATTTTGGGAAATCCATTGATTCGTTTTTTGGTTTGTTTTGTTTTGCACAAGAGAGAGAAGATTGATGCCAGTCTCATTTATGTGCATTAAGTACAGAGCTGTAGCTGGAGGTGATTAGCCTAGCTTAGCATAAAGACTAGAAGCAGGAGGAAACTGCTAGCATGGTCAAAGTTAAAATATATGCCTACTAACACTTTCACAGCTCAGTCATTGACATACACAAATGGAAATATAAAGTTTGGCAGCTTTGTTAAACCAAGACCAAAACCTGTGCTCACTGGCTGTATCTGATGTCGTGCTATAGTATGAGACTCATTATTATGGATGAGCATTTCTACATTTCTGTTTGTGAACAGATGGAACACCAGGCTAGTTAGTGATCTTCAGAGATGTTTGTTGGTGTGGAGGGGGCTAACTATACCACAACTCCAGCTCTGTAATTTTCTTCTCTCGCTGTTGGAAAAAATGCAAAAAGTTTATGTCCCAAAATGTTGAACTTTTCCTTTAAGGATTTAGGTCTGTACCGCTGATTCATATCCATTTTAACCTTGGAAGTTCCAGTCAGCAAAACAATTCAATAATCACAGGAAATAACCAAGACTTTTACTTGTTTGACCCTGGTTTGACCCTGGTTTGACCCTGGTCTGACCCTGGGCTGACCCTGGGCTGACCCTGGTCTGACCCTGGTCTGACCCTGGTCTGACCCTGGCCTGAGCATCGCTGAGGCCCTGTCCAGACCTGCATTAACATTAGTCTTTGTTGATACAACCAGAAGTGGTCAGCTCTAAGTACAACTGTTCACACCTGGCTGCTTTATATGCAAATGAGCTCAAAACACAAAATCCATGCGCTTCTTAAAGCTCTAATGAAATGAGATTTTAGCCATTGAGAAGTAGTAAAATATTTCTGGCTTATTAGGAAACTGGGGGCAGAAATTACGCTGGGAACACACTGCCTGTTTTGCGTGAGTGTAGCGGCTGACCTAGCTGAGCTGCTGCAGAGAAGCGTGTGTGTGTGTGTGTGTGTGTGTGTTCACACCGGCTGCGTCTCTGCTGCTGCAGCTCTGTCTCTCTACATAGAGTTTACAGGTCACTGGAATGTTGGATTTCTCTTCATTATTAATTTCTGATTTATTTTTGGCAGAAAAAGTCACTTAAATATCTCTGTCTCCACATGCAGCTGCTGAAATGGTTGAAAAATATTTTCATATTTATCAATCTGTGTCATATTCAGATTCAGACTAAACAGACAACCACAGTGGAAGGTGTCAGTTGTATGTGATGCTGGTATAATATCACTCTGACATCAATAGGTCTTTTCACTGTCTGTTTTCACTAGGAGACGCGTCACATGTGAAAAATAGGTGAGATGTGAAATCCCTAGATCATGCGCCGAGCCGCGAGGTGTGAGCCATGCATCTCACACAGGCAGTGTGTCGCTCTAACCTGTTAACGTGCCCCGAAATGAAAACCAAGACATTCTGCAGCCGCCGCGCTCACGCAACGCATCCAGTGTGTTGCTCGCTCTAGACCATGACAGAGGACGTCAGTAGAGTAGGCGGTCCTTCAACGTGAACCACGACAAGTTTGCGTTCACACTGTTAAAAGAATGTGGAGCCATGTGGTCCAGACCATCTCTGGATCTGGTCAAATGCGTCAGCAGTGTGTCTTGGGTGCGTTCACGCCTGAACTTAGAGCTGACCACTGGTGATCAGATCACCCGAGTCTCACGTTAACACCAGGTGTGAACAGGCCTGAGAGAGTTCATCTGTAAATAACGACCTCATCCTTCAGGGGTTTTAGTCAGTGTTACATCATGTCAGTCATGTCAGCTGGGACGCAGTGATACAGCACCAGTGTACAGCAATAGCATGCTCTGTACTTGTGAGTGGGAGATCGATCCTGACAGTGAACTTCTGTTTCCTTTCAGATTCCTTTAATAATACATACAGGTCTATGTTTGATGGACTGTTTGTGTGGTACATCTGAACCTGTCCTGGGTGTTTAAGCTGGAGACAAAATGTTTGTGTTTTACTACTAACAGACTTCATGTCTGTGTGGTGTCTGTGGTTGGTGTCAGTTATTGTCATCTTGTTGTCAGTACTGGGGAAAATCTGTGGTATAAGACTTTATATTCTTTACCTGATGTTCAGGGAATTGTCACAGCTTCCACTGCCATATTTTCCCATCTGTTAACAAGAGTTCTGTAGTGATTCTGTTTTTAGCACCAACTTCATTTCCCTCAAGTGTCAAATCTGTCAATTCCCCATACTTCCATCACCACTTTTCTTTCTTTTTCTTTTTCTTTCTTGCAAAATGCTTTTCTGTCAAACTTTCCTCCTGACTCACTTCTGTTCTGCACCGACGTCTCTTTGTACTGTTCATCCTCTCTAATCAGGAGCCTCAAACCACAGTTATCCACAACCCTGCTGATGGAAACAAGGTATACAGCTGATCAGATGCTAGCCCGAGGCTGTAGTTTGCTGCTGACGCCTGCGCCATTTAGAGTAGAGCCTCAATGTTGCTTCTGAAATGTGTGTGTGCCAGTGGATGTTCTCCACACTCCACATGTTAAGTGAGAAAGCAAAGGGATCATGGATTCTGTCAAATAATGCATGCTGATATAAACTGTTGCATGTCTTTCTTTAACTTCATGTTGCACATCTATGTTTACAGCTCTGTGTATTGTTCATTCTGGATAACATGCCATAAAAGAGCTCAGAAGATAAAAAATGAGAGAGTATGTGTCATCTCATAAGCCTGAGAGCAACGTGTGAGAAGCATGTGCTGCCATTGTCATGATAACATCATCGTCAGTTGTACAGTGGTGTGACAAAGGGATTACGCATGCTGTTGCAACATAATAAAGACCGTGCAATACCATGGATACGAAAGCTGTTCCAAGCCAAATCCTTAACAGAATACCCTGGAGTCCATCTACTGTGTCTGGGTGACTTGCTTGTGCAGATGTATGGATCTACATGATAATGTGTAATCCATAAGAAGGAACATATGTGCATGCTTGTATTCTTTGCTTTGTGCAGTGACATGATGGTGTCGTAGCTCATAGTATAACAGTGTTTCTGTGTGTAGTAAGAATGTTGTAAAATCATAATATAAAGAGACTGTTTAGCTGTTTGCTGAATTCATCACGAATACAATATATAAACAATCTACTGTTATCTATATATATGTGTTCATCTACAAAGAAGTAATATGTCATGCAACGTGGATTTCCTTTTGCATCAAAGGGATGAAAGTTCTGTTAAATTTCTGTCAACATTTTTAACTTATCTTGAGTAAAAGTACAATTTTGAACTACACTGAACAAGTTTTAGATGGTATTTACCAAGTGAAATTCTCAGGGCGACTTTCCTGAAACATGACCATCTTTGACCTACTGTACTTCATGTAGTTGTTTTTCCTAGAGATTGTGTTGAGAGTCTAATCCCAGATTAGCATGTGAAAGGGTCTGAAGCAGCCGGGATGTGAATGAACACTGAGCAGACTGAACTCAGACGTCCTGCGTCCTCTGCTTGTTTGAGCTGTCCTGTCAGTCTGGTTACACTCACAGCTCTTTTTATTTGTGGTTTCACAGGAGTCCAGTGAGAGTGCCAACACTACCATCGAGGACGAGGACGTGAGAGGTAGGGAGGTTCACACTGACAGAAACAAACCATCCTTCTGTTCACAGGACCGAGTCTGTCCTCTAAACCTTTAAACAGGCGTTGACTGTCAGCTCACCTTTCTTCTTCCTCTCTGGTCGACTGGTTCATGTTATTACTGGGTTTGGGATAACCATGTGTTTTACAGCACCCTTCTATGGTTGTGTCCATTGCATGAATGTATTGCATGTTGTATTATTAATTGTCTATTAGTTTGAACATGTTTCATTTCTCATGGTCCATATTGCTTTACTTTGCATGTCATGGCAAATATCATGTACTAAACCATGGACTGACATATTGACCCCTGTTTGTGGTAATTTAGTTGAGCAGCCATTTTGACCTCATCGCCTCCCACAAGAAAACATCATGTCCTCTGCAGAAGAGTGGGGAGTGAGGTCAACTAACAGGCAGAGTGTATCTGTGGGTGCTCTGGGGCCCCAGACCCCCATGTACCGGAATACACCCATATTAGCCGTATTTGGGTCACCAGGGGAGTAAGCTTAGGCCGATACTATATTTTTCTGCCATATGCAGGATGATATAATATATTGTGATATTTTTCAACCATATGCTATATGCCACATGTGCTATATGTGATATTTGGCCTGGTCTGTATCAAGATATTACATTTTTGTATGGCCCAGGCTTACAGGGCAGGAACCCATTTTGCCCACTTAATATTCCAGCTTAATCTAACTCACTTTTCTGGGTGTCTCTGGACCACAACCCTTTGTATTCACAAGAATTTCAAACTTATATTTGTGACTGTGTTGTGAGATACTAACTTACTTTTAGATAATTTCTGATAACCTGTATGATAAACTGCTAAAAAAAAATAAAATCAGTCAGATAGTTAGATTAATGCTGATTAGCAAACAATCTGCAGAGAGCACAAGTTTCAATCATCATTAGTCAAATTACAGTTTGACAGCAAGACATGACACAGAGAGAGAGAAGGGAAAATGAACAGAATGAAGGTGAAGGACCTTTGTGCTTCTGTTCACTGAGGTGAGCATTGTAGACATCTGTGTAATTGAATTGTGATTTCGTGTCTTTCTCTCCATGCTTTCTGATTGTTGACCTTTTGATAGAACAGAGAATCTGTCGGACAAATTAGATTTGAATTTTTCAGCATTATTAACATCTTACAAAGCTGCGTCTCATTCCTGGGGCTCCTCACATTCATCCCCTCCCCTCCCCTGCAGAATGTTGTGTGCCAACATACTGTATGTGCGTCCATTCTTCCAGCACACACACTGGCCCATTATGGGACATGCTACTGCCCTTTACAATGGCCTCCATTATTATTCATGGGTGATGGGGTGGTAATTCCTCAATGCTTCAGTAACCTCATTCAGTGAAGCTTTGAAATTGCTTATGTTAGTGTTCAGTAACAGGTTTATTGCCTCATCATTTCTCTCTCTTATTCTTTCACACCATATTGAATACAGCTGTTCTTGTGTCTTCGTTTGTGCTTTAATCAGACCTCCAGACTTCAAAGAAGCTTAGAAATCTTTATGATACCAGGGGAAGATTTTAATCATGACGCCTTTTGTGATTTTCACGGTGGTTTCTTTGTGGAGAAGCGATCTGTCACAGGAGGTGGGAATATAAAAGTGCAGGAATTTCAATGAGGGCAGATACTATATGAATATGATTCATTCGCATTCATTCATTCGTATGATGGACGGTTGGTCTCATTCCCTCCACACTAAATGGGTTAAGTAAAGTGGGTCTTCTCTTTGGGAACCTGGTTGGAGGCAGTGATGTCCTTTTTATAGAGAGGAGCTGTTGTTTGGTGCAGGACTGGTGCAGATATGCTGAAGATGCAACAACAGGGCCGGTCCTATGAACAGATCTGTCACCATTAGGTCCATGACTGAGTGATAAGGTTACACCGCTGCTCGTTGCTCTTTCAAAATGATTTGGTGTGAACCATCAATATTGTCACTTTGCACCTTTGTTGCTCGTTTAACCAACTTTTCAGACTTTTCAGACCAAATGAATGATTTAATAGTGGTGATGATAAGGGATATAACTAAACTTTATTTATCAGCTGTTAAAGTTGTCAGTCTGAGCACACTATAGACCCCCCCCCCCCCTCTATAAATCTTCTCATGACTTTCCTAACTGTTGGAGTGGTCATTTAATGCTGTGTCATCACTGTTGCTCTGCTCACCTGAACATTTTCACTCTGTCCAAACTGATTTGTTCTCAGCTGCTGAAAGAAGTGATTGCTCTGAACAAATTGACACTTCCTGCTTTTCATGTGTTCTTCATTTCATGTTTTCTTTTTCTCCGTTTTCTTTTTTTCTTGTCATTCCTGTTTTGTCCTTGTGCCATTCATCTCAGCACACTGTCCCTCCTCCACCTCCCAGATCTACCATCTGAAGCACTTACACCACTCCACCTTTCACTTAGACCGCTCCCCCTCTGCCTCCTCTTCCTCCTCCTCCTACTCCTCCTCCTCCTCCTGCTGGTACTCTCTTACCATTTGGCCCAGTGGTGAGGAGTGCTGCCAGTACATCCTGTGGGCACTGGTGGCCGCCTACCTGCTCCTCTTCTTCACATCTTCCTTTCTGGTCTTTTTCTCTGACCATCCTACAATATGCCACTGCGGCTCCCATCACACCCCCACCCAGGGGCCTGGCCCCCGGCTTGGGGTGTCCCTGCCTAACGACTCCCAGTGTAAGTTCCCAGGAGGAAGTTATGACCTTGAGCTCCTTCCGATATAAAAACACATTTCACAACAAGTAGAATTGAAGCCTTTGAATTAGAAACTGTAGTAACGTCTATGTGACAAATGAGTGTAAGTGAATTTAGGTGAGTTTGTTAACTTTGTACTTTACTTGAAATTTGATGTTGCTAGTTGCTGTGGTAGACTAATAATGTATTTCTCAGTTTCTAGATGACATATCAAACATTCTTCAGTGATAATAACTTCCTTTTGGGCTGAGCCACATCGGCCTGTCATGAAAACCTGATGTGAGATTAGTTTCGTGTTCTTATCCTAAACCTCTCTCACGTTTTCTGTGAGGGTATGAGTGTTTCCAATCAGTTTCTCTTAACTGCACAATCATGCCGTAGATCAGCTGTTTGGACACCTGTTCATCAGTAGATGTGTGTTGGTGAGATTTGATCATTAGCACCTGTTCTATTTGTGGCAAGGTTTCACTCACAAAAATGGAATGAGTCCTAAAATCCAGAAATGAGTTGCATTTTAGCTCCTCCTGTTCCCTGGTCCTGCAATCTCAGGTTCGTGGACTGGGCTTTTTCTTAGATGACTGAAATAAGGTCTGTAGTTCACACAAGCGTTGAAGTCATGTGACTGTGGTGTGGTTCATAGCCTAACATTAGCTTTTTACTTCTGCTGATTGTATTGAGGCTTCAAACATCATAAAGTGGTGTTCATTAGTGAAGATGATCCTGCTGAACTAAACCTGTCAGGATCAGAAACTGCTGTTTAATCTATCTAATCATCCAGAAGACAATGTTAAAATCCCTTTGGCTTTTAGTGGAGGGACCCAGGGTGATGTTAACTTCAGGGTTAGACATCATCCCTGCAGCACTCCATTCATGAGCTGACCAAAACAATGAGAAAATATTACCTTACCTCAGATCAGAGCTGTACCATCACAGTGGGTGATGACTAGGACGAGGTGATGGAGATGGATTAGAGAATGTTATACAGTAGGTTAGTGAAGGAGAACAAAGGGTGTTTCCCTGGACATGTTTGTATTAAAAGCGGTTGAAGTTGATGGCAGCGGAGCTTTGATTAAAACAAATGTCATCACATCTTTGAATAAAGTGGAATCACCCTGATTGAACAGGAGAAAATATCGATTTAGCTGTTTTTAATGAGCTGTTGAAACATGTTTGATCTGAGTTTTTACATGAAGCTGAATGTATTTAGATCGACTGTGTGTGAGTGTTTTATGTGTTATTTGAAGCAGGTGCAGTATAATTGTGATACCTTCCTATAGACAACCAGTCTAGTGTTGGCTAGTCAATACTGTGCTGTAGCTCGGGTTGTAAATAGGTGGTGCATTAATGTCCCTGAACCCCAAACTACTTGTTCTTTGTATAAGGGGGGGGGGGCAGAAGTATGTGCCAGGTTTTTGTACAGTGTGGTAAAAGGCCTTTCGGCCCTGTAGTGTGCACAAGCAAACTTATCTAGACTGAGTCTGTAGAGCTAATCAGCAGTGTTTGCTTTTAAAGTCCACCATGAGTGTTTCAGCTGCGTCACTGCGTTCTACTGAACCAACCAATCAGAGCAGGGTGTTCTGGTTTTTGTCAGAAGGTGTATAGTGTCTTCTTCTTCTTCTTCTGCTGCTGTATAACTGGTCTGCTGGAGCTGCTGGTCCTGAACACAGAGGGTTAGTGTAGCAGGAACATGTGTCGCCTTCCAGCAGTTGTTGTTCTGGTTCTGGTGTCAGTGGAGGGAATGAGTGCTCAGCTCAGACAGCAGCAGACTGTGAGTGTTCAGGTGTCTGGGAACAACACGGGACTTGAAGCTGTGGAAGGTAAAAATGGATTTAGTTTGGTGTGTGTGTGTGTGTCATCAATCATCCCCATGTTGTACTTTTATCCACAACGAGCACTTATTCTTTCCATTCATTGTCTCCTAGCTTACCTACTTAGCATGAAAGGTAACTTTGATGTTGTCATATGTTGAACCACGCTGACTAACTTTCCTACAACTCTCTCCATTCATCTATGCCACGGTGTTTTATTTGTGGGTTTTGGAAATGATGTGACTCCTGAATGTCCTGATGTTGTGATGTGGGATCGATGTCGTCCCCATGTTCCACATTGGTCCTTTTCACAAACCTTAATTTGTGCTTCTTTTGACATGTCTCCGGGGTTCTGTTTGCGGATCTAATCTAACGTTGTCTGTGTCTCTCAGCTCGTAAGCAGGAGATCATTAAAGTCACTGAGCAGCTGATTGAAGCCATCAACAACGGAGACTTTGAGGCGTACACGTTAGTTCAACTGGTTTCATTTACTATCACCTCAAATATCTGACACACTTACACATGTAATAGCAGATCTTTTAAATGTAACCTGCTCTCTGCTTGTCCTGTTTCAGGAAGATATGTGATCCTGGCCTCACCTCCTTTGAGCCTGAGGCCTTGGGAAACTTGGTGGAGGGCACCGACTTCCACCGCTTCTACTTTGAGAACGGTAAAGAGTTTCTGTCTCAGTGTGATGAAGCTGTAAAGTTGTCACAAACAAGGTGCATATTTTAGATTGGGACAATAATGCAAAAGAATAGGACAAGCTTGTAGTTTTTTATATTTTTTTATTCTCTATATATCCTCCACCTCAATACAGGCTACATCCACTCTATTAAGTTGTGTGTGTTTTATTTTGAAAACTCTGGGGTTGTGTTTTATTTTGAAAACTCTTGGGTTGTGTTGTAGTCTGGACTGACAGAAACTGAGACCTTTGAAAACAATGTCACCCACGGTCTCCCATCAACCTGGTCAACCAGTGGTGAATACAACATGATAATGAATGACAGTTACAGACCGTGTTGTTCACTTACATTCTCTGTTTTAATGCTACAACTGTCTTTGCTGGTCGTCCTTCAGAGGATTTACTGCAGAGGAGACAATCTACTTCCTGTTTACACCGGGTCACACATGCTCAGTTTACATGAATGGTCACGTATGTGTGTGTTTTCAGGTAAAACAATCGTCTGGACAGAGATCAATTTAGATTTAAAATTAAAACATAGTGGTGTGGACGCAGCCACAGTAAGAGCAAATGGGATTTAATTAGTGGTCCTCACTGTATGAAAACCATGACATTCAAAAAGACAAGCTAAACCCAAACCTGTCTGTATTGTTAAATATAACTAAAAGTGCTGCAGGTGGAGTAAGTGAAATAAGGAAGTGAAGAGAAAACAAATGAAGGTTCATATACAAGCACTGAAAAATATGTTGGCCTTCAGGGGAAACAACTCAACCTACACAGAGATTTATTTGTGTATTCAGGACTGAAAAAACTGAGTGTTTCCACCAAATATTATTATTATTATTATTATTATTAAAATAATATGAAACGCACAACAAGAAGAAATCACTGGGACTGAAAACAACAGAGCAGCAGAGGTAACAGTTGTGTTGTTGCTGCTCTGACGCTGATCAGGATCAGGTCTGATGCAGGGGTGAAATTCAGATCGTCTAGAAGACGAAGCCTTTCATTTACAGCTGCAGGTTTTCTGCATCATGGGTGAATCTGTTGAACATTTCTATGATCATTAGATTAACTGTGTAGATTATGAACTGTGACATCCATTTGTTATCTACACTAGCTGATTTGATGAGCACTAACTGATGAAAACACTGTATATAATGAAAATAAAGGAACACATTTGTATGGTGAGCTTTCAATATTATTATTATTAGTGACAGTGAGTGCACCTGAGATGATGATGATAATCCTTGTTGCACAGGAAACCTGAATACACACAACTACAGTTGGTATGGTGAGTGACAGTTCTGTTTGTTGTCTGGCCCACAGTGGATTCTCCAGGCTGATACTGATGTTGATGTATTTCAGATTATGAGCCTGTTGTAACATAAAAACATAAACAGACAATATCGATACGGATCCCTGAGATTGTCTTTTGTAAAGAATTGAGACGACCTGTGCCCCCTCACTCACTGTTGTGTTGAGGCCCTGCTGAAGTAGAGTGCTGAGTTAAGAGCCATCACAGTAATGTTTCTAACTCTTCTTCAGTTTCCTCACCATCCTGCGTGTCTCGTCCTCTGCAGCTCTGTCTAAGGGGAAACAGCCGATCCACACCATCCTGCTCAACCCCCACGTCCACCTGATCGGGGACGAGGCCGCCTGCATCGCCTACATCCGCCTCACCCAGTACATCGACAGCAACGGCATGCCTCGCACCATGCAGTCAGAGGAAACCCGCATCTGGCACCGCCGCGACAGCAAGTGGCAGAACATCCACTTCCACCGCTCCGGCTCGCCCACCGTGCCCACCAAGTAAGTTCATCACTGGAGGGTGAAAGCCTCTCCTTTTTCATCTGACAAACCTCCGTGTTTACAACATTTCTAGGCTGTTTGTTCTGTTTGTGTAGTAGTTAGCAGGACACCTCAAAAACTGCTTGACACGAAGGAGTCATGAAGAGCTTTTTGTGAGGATAGCGCCACCATGTGGCATTGTATAACATACTTTACCCTTTTTATTTGTAAAGACTGAACTGTGAAACCTTCCTTGGTTCAGTCATGATATCAGATTTTACGATAACGTATAATAATTATATTCACGATAAAATAATAATGCTATGAGTCAGATTTGTATTGAACTGTGTTTATTGTGTTTTGTCTCTTTTTTGTCAAATGAATTGGACTGTGTAGGGAGATGGAGAGAGAGTCTGAAAACATGACTGTACAAAACCAAACGAAAAGAAGAATTAAAATAGTGAATGATAGTGAATGACAGGCACCTAGATGAACTGATAAACACGAGATCCACAAGGCCAAACGTCTGCCATCACCATACTATTACCATGAAGAAACCATTAACCAAACTAATCAGAAAGATCAACACTTACTACAAACATCAGCGTGATGAGAACGACCTAAAATGTATTGGACTTGTACTTTTTGTTAGCTTGGCCCATCCCCTAACACGGAGGGGGGCGGGGCTTATGACCTATACTGCAGTCAGCCACCGGGGGGGGGTCGAGCTGTGATGTCATCCATCTTTATAGACAGTCATTGGTTTTCAGTTTGAAACATTGCAGGAAGTGTCACTGGACTCCTGATCAAACCTCAGAAAGCAGGAAAGTGAGCGAGAGTGACAGCAGTGTACTGTCTACTGATCCATGATAACACCAGGTGGAAATGGAAAGTTTGATATTGTTCAAATGCCTGTGTTTATTTGAGAATTTACATAAAACTAATGAACTTGTAAACACATTAGTACTAATAACAACAGTAACAATAAAAGTTTAAATTGCCATAACTCAGTGAAAATGAAAAAATCAGTTGTAACAATGACTTCTCTGGTCTTCCATACATTTTATCTTCAACCAATCATTTCATTACATGTGCACCCCTTACACTACTGTTACTGTGAAAGTGAAACTTTCATGAGCTCCATGGGGAAAATGATTCCAGTTTCTTAAAAAGATATCAAGCAAAATAAAAGTAAAGGGATATAAGATTCAATAACATGTTGTGTGTATTTTCTGGAAGGCTTTTTATCTGATCATTAATCCACATGTAATCTGTGTTCCAGTTGAGAGGATGATATTTGACGACAAACACCCTCCAGCCTACAGCAGTCAGCTGACAAGACCCCACCCGCCAAGTGTCCATCCAATCCCTGCCCATGATAGCTAGAGCTCCGCCCTCTCAGTGTGTTGTTTACATATTGTCGCTGATGGACTGAAGATTATTCTACATGTGGGGGAGAAAAAAACAAAATGAGGGAGAAAACTTCAAATACTGACAATATCATTTTGTAGTGAGAGTGTGTGGTGTTCATTGCGGGATATTCTCACCCACAGCATGTTTTATTACTCAGAGGTTTTTTAGATCAGTACCTTTTAAATAGAAATGGTTTTCAGAGGAGCCACTTGTTCCAGTTGGTTGATTTTCAATGGGCTGGTCAAATATGTGAAACTTCCAGTTATCATGTAGTGAGTTTTTCATTTGAATATTGCACATATTGAGGACTCTCGAGCTATTGTGATGTTTAAGCCTTTTGGCACGATGACCAGTATATCACATATCTGCTTCTTACTCATGTATGTTCAGAATTGCCATTTATTAAAGCTCAGACACAGGCTTGCTTTGGTTTGGTGATGTCTAGGTTCTGGTAATCGATGTAAATTGCTCTCTCTTTGCTTAATCTTTAGCAGTATCCATATGAACTGAGTTGGCTAATTTTACAGATCTTTTTTCTGGTTTGCTGTTGGCACTAAGTATGTTTGATAGGAATTTTAACTACATGTGTAAAAGGGAAAATCAGTTGAAACATGACCTCCATCATCACAGAGCAGCATGTGAGAAGAGTCTCGTATGATAGAATGTAAACTATAGATACAGATCATTTTTAAAGGCCATTCTGACTCTTTCCAGTTAAATCATATTTTCATAAAGCAAGGAGTTAATTATGTGAATTTTATCAGTTCTATTTTGTTTTGTTTACTTTTTATATTATGATATTGATGCTTGTCCCTCCACCTCTCATTATTATTGCTTTCCTTTAAGCCCTTTTAACCCAGATTGGTGGTTCCTTTATTCTTAATTCCTTTATTTGACCTATATTGCATGTTCTACTTGTGTACGCCAATGTTTTACACTGGACAGGACTAAAGTAGAATCACGATGTTCACACTGACATCAATGACAAATTTATGTCAAGCTGAAATGTTTGGTTCTGGAAGTTCTTCATTGATTTTTGGCCAAAATGACTCACCAGTAAATCACCATTCTCTTTTGGTTATTAATATGTTACTATAATTATGTTATTGCAGTGTCAGTGTTTAGTTAAGGCACAGGGTGTTGTTGGCATCACTTGCAGATTTATATGAAAACACAAAAAAGGAAATTTAATTCCACCAGGGGGAGAGGAATCAGTGGTGTTTAAAGATGAAGTCACAGGTGTTAACTGATGATTTGTGTTCAGGAAATTTAGATTTTGTTTTTTGTTTTTTTGCTTTGGTATATAAGGAATGACATCACTTACACACCACACTTTGTTTTTATCTTTCTAAGATGTGCTGAAATTGGACACTGGTATAAAATGTTACAATGATGAGACAAACCTGATGTATGTATAAGAAATATCAAATAAAATGTGTGATTTATGCCAAATAATTTGGTTTGTACAGCTTTCATTTAGTCTTAATTTCCTACAGTTTTAACTGCCATAATCTTAAACTGTGTTTTTATTAATGCAGTTTACTGAATAATTTAATAAAGGTGTTGCTCAAGGATTATGAACCCTAACACTTAACAACTGCACATTAACATACTGTGAACGCAACTTTTGCCATTAGACTGTTTATATCAGGTATAAGTTGCATTTGCAGGCAAATAGATGAGGAAATGTTCAAATAGTAATATAAAACTCATAATATGCTTTGAGAAAACAACAATGTATCATATGGACTGGTATAGGTACTAACATCTATAAATAGAATTTAGAGATTTGCTTTTAGTAAAAAGTCTTGGTTGTAACACACTTGATTAGGTGCATTAGGCCCAAAAAACTCCCAGGATTCATTGCAGTTCTCAGAAGCAGGCCTTTTCAAGTGGCAGAAAAATCACTCTTGATAGAATATGTGGAGGTTATTACCAAATATGAATATTACTATGGAATACAATGTTTCCTAATTATAAAATCTTGTTAATATAATTGTATATATGTTCAAATTGGAAAATTCACTTTTTTTTAACGTATTGAATCCATGGTGACACTGATAATAGTGGTAGTAATGATTCAACAAAGCCAAACTAATTATACTATACCACTAAACAAAGTAAATCCCTGATGTAAACCTGGTCTGTTTCCTGTTTTCACAAATCCAAAACTGACTAAAACACTTACACTCTACTGGTATCTACTTGTTAATCAAATTTTGGAGCTTTAAGGTGTATTTTGTCTGGATTGAGTAAATTCAATGAAACTCTTTTTTTTTTTTTTTCTCTTTTATAAATACAATAGAGGTTTTATAAATTTGACAGTGGGTTTAAAGTAGGTCCTTTTTCTTTATAAGCTCTGTAGATGTTTTCTTCTGATAGTCGTGCTCTGTCCAACGCTTCAGTCACTTCCTGTCAGCACCAGTTGGACTGCTCTCAGCTTCTGTCAGAAAGAACAACATCACTTCACATTTGACACATGTACAGTTTTATTGTTCTGCCATGTACACACTGCAGCTGCTATGCCTTGTTAGCGTTTCAGGTTTATTTTTTAGTAATAATTTGATAAAGTCATACATGCCCGCATAGATATTTGCACTGTTAATATGTATATATTGTTATCACCATGGAAACAAGATGCTCATTTATCAAATCAATGGTCTCTTTTTGACTTTTCTTTTATTCTTCCATTGAATCACACTCAAACTAAATGGCAACGTGAGGATTGTATTGTTACATAAAGTCATCAAACATACTTCATCAGTCTGAAAGCATTTCAGCCAACTTTCAAATCAAAAGAACTTCATCTTGGTTTGTCTTTACTTTTAGGTTTAGAAGACATTCAAAACACACCCAAACACACACACACACACACACACACACACACACACACACACACACTCTCAGCTTCAGCTGCTGGAGTGTACAGGGCTCACAAACAGACAGAAATAAATAAATGAGGAAGTACAGAAGAAGAACTGAAGTCAGTGGAAGTAAGTCTTTGCTTGGACTTTAGGTTGATGTGTCAATCCTCAGAGCAATGATAACAAGAAGAAGTCAAACCAACAACAGCAATTAAAGCAAAGCATCTATATGTTGTATGTGACGGCTACAAACTTAAAGGATAAGTCTGGTATTAGTCTGTATTTCACTAGTGTCAACAAATGTAATGAAAAGGCCGGAACCAAAAATGTGTTAGTCTGGCTGACTCCCCTGACCCCCCCC
>NW_019525247.1:1527578-1562915 GCF_002814215.2 Seriola lalandi dorsalis
TGTGTCTTAAAAAAACAGCTCTCAATATAAAGTTTCTGTTTGTTCTTTTGTCATTTTCTAAAACAGCTGGTCACTGTAGTTTTCAACAAATGTTACTCAAACAGGAGTAAATAGAAATTATACTTAATCTAAATATGATAATTGCTGAAAAACAACACAAACAATGAAAAGCCACAATTTTGTACTAAATTCTAAAATCTTTTCTGCTCTCCCAGAAACGAGCCAAAGGAAAAAGGAAAAGGTAAATTATAAAGAGGAACTCTTGATGAAAAGACGCAAGAAGAAAATGAAAGTAGTTCTAAGGTTCATTTGTTTATGGTGAGTCACAATCAAAGAGCAGAGGCCAAGGTGGCTCCACTTCCCACAATGCAACTTGTTACCATCTTTCTTTATACCCTCTCAGCCTGGTAAATGCCCATGTTTGTTAAACTCCACACTTCCAGTTTGTAACTCTGACTGTCTAGTATAAATCTACAGTCTCCACGGCTCCAGCGCCAGAGCTGAGATAATGCTGATGACATCACTATGACATCATCAGACTTGACAAAGCTCCTCTAGAGCTACAGAAGACATTACACCACTGTTTTCACAGGCAGGTTTGTACACAACGTTGAGTTAATACAGCTCAACTCATTTTAACTAAAGAATCAGGACAAATAAAAGCTGAAAATTGGGACTGATATTACACCATTACAACATGATGATGAAGGAACATGTCACTCAGTGTGACAGTGCGGCTCACTGATTTGTTTGTAATCGTTTTGGGGAAAAGTGGAGCTCTATGGCACAAAGGAACAAGATATATCGAGATATCTGTGATACACACACACATTCATTGTTGGTTCAGGCTTTTTCACGGGATTTGTTGACACTAAGAAAAATACAGCCAACCTTATCTTTACAAGGCTTCATGGAAGAGAGTAATATGAGGAGAAGCAGCACATGTGAAAGTGGAGGGTGACACGGAGACGACAGGAGCTACAGGTACGAGGACAGTCGGGTTAAGTGCTCGATCAGAAACATTCCACATCACTACTTTCTTTCTCAATACACACACTGTATATACACACACAGAGGCGGCTGCTCTGTGACAGATCAAATGTGAAATCATGACACACGTTAGGACAGACACATGAACAAAAAAAAAGGGCAGATGCATCATGGGAAGACAAAAGGTGTGCTCACACAGCCTTTGTAAACAGGTCAGCAGGTTGATGTTTGGCTTTAAAAAGAGTCCATGATGATACACACTTTCACTCCTCCCAATTTATCCTTCGTGTAACATTAATCTCATCTGTACGGTGGCCATTCTCCAGCTGAATCGGTGCATGTACAGCAGGTTTAGGTGGACCTACGTATTAAATGCTTTGAAATTTTCTGACTTTTTTTCCGGTCCAAGCATGACTTTTTCATCTCCTCTATATACAAATGTTTACAAGAGTTCTTCAAGAAGAGGCCTGTGCGTGAGGCGAAATGTCCCATATGCCCCCTATGATTTTGATCCACCTCTGGTGTGTCGAACCGTCACCACACCACAGCAGCCAAAAGGTGAAAAGACATGAAACACCGAAAATATAATCCCGCAAAAAACAAAGGGTGCTATCTTTGGTCACAAAAAGAGCAAATCAAACACAATGTGAAGGAAGGAAGAGTGTTAAAGCACAAAATACTGTTCCATTATCTGACAGAAAGAAGGGAAAGAGTCCAGTGATCAGCAAAGACAACAGGAGGGGATCTGAGGAAGCGTACGTCACCAAAGGCTTCAGTGGAAAATGTAGGGAGAGGATCTGTGGAAGCAGCTACTCAGTTTAAGCTCTCCTCCTCCTCCTCCTCCTCCTCATCTCCTTCTTCCTCCTCCTCCTCTTCTTCCTTCTCCAAGTCATCCTCACAGTAGCGCTGGAGCAGTCGGTGCAGGTGCTGCTGCAGGGCATCGGGCTGCAGGGCGTCTGGGGTGTCATCCACACGCTCCAGGTGCACGTGCTTCCCCTGGGCATCCCTCACCACAGTCCTCTTCTGGGTTCGTGACTTACGCATCTGGCTTCTGCAGGAAGAACAAAGAAGCTGACGTCACATCCAGGTACCCGAGTGTTCACTGACCAGATACTTGTCCTCCTCTGGGTTCACTCTGTCAGGGGTTACCTGGGCTACTAACGTCTGCATTTCAATACTCTCCTGTCGGAGGTCCAGGGACAACAAGATCTAAATTTTATATTTTCCATCAAATTGAAATTCTATTTTCCATTTGTGTGCATGATGTGTGACAGAACTAAATGACAGAAAACTATTTTGTTTGAAAATGAATAAATACTTCCAGGCTGAAATTATGAATTAAATATATAAATATATAGTGTGTGGTTCAAATTAGATACATAAATAGGACATCTTCAAATAAATCCTGTCAAATTATGTCATATGTTCATGAAGAAATACTTTTTACTGTTTTTATCTTCATTTTATGTTTTTTTATTAATTAAAATTTAATTGTCAAATATCATAATTATATATTTTTACACTGTTCATTTTTAACAATCAAAATGCATGTTTATGAAATTTTATATTATCCTGCTAATTTTCACAATAAAAGATCATTTCCTTTACTTAAGCAGTATTTCTTTTCACAATGTAATTTTTCACAACTTTCGAATTTACATATTCATATTTACATATATTTAGTATGAGCTAAATTGATATTTAAACGTGACCCAAAACCAAATGAGCACAGTGAACAGGTTAAGAGAGAACAGTCAAAACACACACCATGCAACTCAACCCATATTAAATGTATCTGATCAAATCCATCTTTCAACCTGGGCTGTATTTTCACAGTTTTGGTCATCGGTTATGAAAGCATTTTATTCACTGGTTTATGGCTTATGAAGCAGCAACATGTCATAACTGTTCACTGTGCAGCAGCATGTTCACACACTTTTAGGATGAGGAGTTAAACCAGTAAGTAGAATATTGAATGGATAATGAAGAGAAGCGATACAGTGATATACCGAAACTGGGGGCTTGTTTACAGCCACTATGTGTACAATATGAAACTTCCGAACGTTTAAAAAATATTAGAATGAATAAGAATGAACAATGACCAACACTACAAAAATACCTTGATTGTAAAGAGCAGTCTTCTAATTACCACTTACCCTGAAGAGTATGAGTCAAAATCAAGAAGCTACAAGTTAGGAGAGTGGAATCACACCATGCTGCCATGTTAAATGCTAATAAATAAACACCAGGATCTTAATAAACACCCGTGTCTTTGTACTCATTTCACACTCTCATGCTGAAGTCCAACCTTCTAACCACAGAACCGTCATCCTGCACAATCTCTTTCTCTACTACATGAGGCAGGAGAGCTTTCCCAAAGCCTCCAGCATAACTCAAAGCCTAGAGGGGAAAGAATGGAGGAGGAGAAATGACAGACAAACAACAAAGTTTAACAGTAGTGGCTGACTAGTTTTAAAAAACAGATGTTAGCACGTAGTGGAAGCGCTTGTAAAGATACAGCTGCATACCCCCCGAACAGTTCATATTCAAAATACCTGCTAAAAGCATGAAACCACCTCTTGATAGAATATTTCTTTCTAGTTTGGACACACTGACCTTCTCAAAGTCCTCTCTGGCTGAGGGGAGATCTGCAGCCAGCGAGGGGTCTCCCGTCTGTTTCTCCATCCTCTCGCCTCTCACCACTGTCGTCTTGACAACCTTGCTGACCTTTCGACCCTGCACTGGCTCCATCTCAAACTCTGATGCTGCGGTGGAGCACAGGGCCAGGGGCTCAGAGAAGGTCAGCTGGAGAGAAAACGACACAATGTGAACGGACCAGGTGTTATGTGCTATGTGTTGTGTACTAGGTTTGTAAGGACACCAGCAGGTGGACGTCACTGGTTCAGAGTGAAAGGTTTCAACAGTGACCACGTGAACTACAATGACATCAGGTCAAAATCTACCTAGTCCGATACTTTGGTTAATGATCACATACCAACCACTTGGTTTAGTGCTAATCTGCACGTTAGCATGCTAAACTCAGATGCTGATCATGCTACCTGCTAAACCTCAGCATGTTAACATTGTCACTGTGAGAAAGAATGTATGCTACATTACATATAAGTTGTATGTGAGGAATTTACAGCTAATATTTTGTCAAACAAAACACTAAATACATGCACACCTGTAAAATGCTCTAATCACAATATTACCTCATTTTCCCTAATAGTAGCAGTTAGCAACATTAGCTAGCTAATTTGCAAAGAACTTTGGGAACTATATGATGAACTACATGTAGTTGTTGTAGTAGTCTATAACAGCAGAACACCAGGTGCAGCATCAGACTACACTGATTATATATAATTCAATGGAAACCCAGAAATGAATAAAGTGCTTCATATGAAAGTCATGTTTGGATGGCACTGACCTCTCTCTGATCTCCCTCACTGTGGAGCACTGTTCTCTTCACCACTCTGGAGACAGTGTCCCCCTCCTCGATCTTCACCGTCTCCTGGTGAGAGCCCTCGATGGTCACTTCCTGTGTCTCCATGCCATCCGCAGATACGCATTTACGAATCACCTTCCGTGTGATCTGGTGAAGACAGAAAGGGTATCACTTTTATGTAAAAGCTAGAGACTAAGCTAGAGACCAGCTAGAGTATGAAAATAACCACTTTTCATCACTTTACGCTGTATGGAATAATGCTTCGATTTTCAGTGGAACATTTGAACATGTTCTCTTACTTTCTTAACGACCATGTTCCCGTGCTCGTCCGTGTACTTCTCCTCTGTGACGGTCTGTGCTGGGATATCTGGAAGGTTATCAGCCTGTACGAACACAAAACACATGCTGTCAATTCACACAGATTACAGTCCTGCACATGTGAGCAAAATCAAAGCACATACTGTCTCCATCGAAAAAAGCATTTCAAGCATTTTCAAATAAAACACATCACCCAACATTAGTCAATGATGACACAAAACACCAAATATATTTGAAAGCCCCTATGTGAAGAATTTTAACCTGATTAAAGCACAATTCAAATCAAATCAATCAAAAGTCAGAATTTTAAATACAAATTATGGCTTTAATTTTTTAATTTTTCCATATTGAACCATGATGACACAATCAAAGGGCAAAAACATCAAACAAACAAATGGTTTAAAAGGTGAAAAACAGTTTTATGTGAAGCAGATAGAGTAAATATGTGCTGATATGTGGTAGAATATTTACCTGGCAGGTCAAGTCCATTCAAAAACAACAAGGAGCACTAAACCTGTGTTACCCACTAACCCTGTATCACTTCACAGTGCGCTGAGGCTGCACAGCTGCATCATGCTTGTTTACCTGAATGATAACTCTGCGTCGCACCACCCTGGTGGTCACCACCTCCTCCTCTGAGCTATCAGAGGACAGCATCCCTAGTTCCTCTGCTATCTCCTGGTGGATAGCACAGAGCCCTCATAGGTCAATACAACAAGTCTGCACTACGTCACCACAGCTGTTCCTTCCTTTCTCTTAACCTCACTTTTATGTTTGCTTTCCAAAAAGGTTCTTATACACATGGAATGAGGGAATAAAATCAAATTGTATGGTATGGTTGTACACAAATTTGATGTGAGATGAAGAGAAGGCAGAGTTATGCAAAAACATTCAACTGAAATAAACATGCAGATGGAAACCAGTGTGCGAAATATGGGTGACTCATGCGGATGATTTATGCCAAACAGAAACAAATCAAACAAAGAAATTATGTTAAATACAATACACACTGTTATATGTAATTTACTGTGTCATAATGAATAGTTATGATAATTATTTAGCTTTTGTCTTGAATAAGTTGTTTTTCATTGTGACATGCCACAATAGATTAAATCATAACACAAAAAAGAGGTCCATTTAATTGATTAACAAATAAGAAAACTATGAATTAGGTTTGTAGATTTTCTAGTCAGTTGCTATTCTCCAAACAGTATAAACTTCAAATCTTTAGTAATTGAGAAATACATGTTAAATACAAGTTGTTTTTTTTTTGAAAACCTATTTATTTATTTAGGCTTTTAATTAATTCTCTCATATTTTACTATTCTTACTGGTTTCTGTTTTTATTTTCCTTTACATATTTTATCATCTGCTCTACATTTCCTCCATGAAAAGTGCTATATAAAAAGAGTTTATTGTTTTTTTTAAGTTGAAATATAGGAGAGTTTTCCTTTAATGTGTGGCTGATGCAGATTTTGCCTGGGACCCCCCAACTGTCAAAGGGTATTTCGCACACTGATGAACAACAACAAGCACAACTCAAAGGATGCAAACAGGTGCAGATGTGAACACTTAAATATGTCACATGTTGTTGAATCTGTTCTGTAGCTTGTAAAAGTCACCTGTGTGATTCCAACACATCACACTACCAATGTCAATGATTTTTACATTTACCGACGATGCAATATTAAATACAGCAACTCATCACAGCTGTTAATATTTCCGTTGTTTGTTTTTTAAGTTTAGGCACTCATGCACACAAAAGCACTACCAGCCTCATTTAGTACATAAAGTGCAAGTTTCTGTGTTTCATCCCCTAAATCTTGAATGCAGCACCACAGCAACCATCCTAAACCAGGCAAGACACCAGCCAGTGCAGGGTTGTGCTCATGCTCAACCTCTTACCCTTCCCAGGAAGTCGTCATCATTGTAATACCCTGCCTGATCTCTGGAAGGTAGCTCCTCACACACGGGGAGGTCGCCTTCTGTTCGACACCCCCGTGAACCCTCAGAATCATAAGCAAACTCCCCAAGGCTTTCACTGCCAGAAGAGAAACGCTTATAATCGTCCACTCGGAGGAAAGGGTGAGCAGCGTGCTGGGGACTCCCTTTCAGGAAACCAACATCAGGGCTACTCCCAGGTGCTGGGGAAGGTGGCTCGAAGATATGATAGCTAATCTCTGGTTCCAGTTTCACTTCTTCTGGTTCAGAGAAGTCAGAGAAGGCTTGTCTGCAGTCAAAGAACTCCAGGTCCGAATCAGAGTGCTGCGGAGACTCAGAACCGACTTTTGGTGGCATCTTTGGTTCATCTGATTCAAATTCCAAGATTGTTTTCTCAAATTCTGAGAGGACTCTGTTAAAGTCTGGAGAAAACTCAAAGTCTTCAGCAGCTTCCGACTCTCTCTTGGTGGTGGCTTCAGTCACAACCTGAGCTGAGTCACTGAACACTGGAGACACTGGACTCAAATCCTTCAAGGAAGCTTGGCTACATTCTGAAACTCTGAGGGTTTGATGTCCTGAAAATACTGCTTCATAATCCGGTGGCACCAGAAACTGGCTTGACATGGGTGAAAAAAGCTCACTGGACTGTGCTTCCTCGGGGGACAACTTCGAATCTGAAAATCCATAAAATCTGTGGGACTTCTCACAGAGTGTATTCTCAAATGAAGGTAGAACTGGGGTAACAGCTCTGTGGGTTGTGTAAGAGTTCGGGTCAGGTAGCTGTAGGGGAACTGGTTTCATTGGCTTGTCATCCACACCTATCTTACTGGTGTCTTGTGCTGCTGTTGTAGCAGACAACAGCTTGCTTTGCACCTCATTGTCTATTTGAAAATGTGTTTCCTCTGGTGTCTGAACAGGAGCCTGTAAGTGAATGTCAATGATATAGAATACAGTGATCTAAATAAATTCACTTTAAATTAGCATACAGGTTGGTATGCACCACACAACATTTCATTTTACATCCAGCAAAAACATGCAAACCTTAACCATCTCTATATCAGACTAATAAATCAGAATTGAAGGAAGAGTGATTAGTAACATTAAAATATAATATTTTCACATTCTGCACACATCAGAGCAAAAACGCACTCCATTTTGTTATTGTTGTTTTCTTTTATTATTTCATCACGAAATGTCCCTAATGTGTCACACAGTGTTATCGCTTCATCCAAGTAGCATGTTAATGTCGGACTATCATGCTCTCACTCTTACCCTTTGAGAGGCTGTCTTGCTCTTCAGCTCTCCAGCTCTGACGTAGAGTATCTTCTCTTCCTTTCTGTTTATATCCTGAGCTGGTGAGGGCTTCACTGGAAAGTTTTCCTCACTCACCGAAGTTTGTAATGTTGAGATACTTCCAACCTGTGATCCCCGTTGCATCCATTCATCGTATGACAAAATTTCCAATTCTGATCCTGTACTTATTTGTCCGGCAGGATTGACATTTCCTTCCTTAGACATTGTCTCATTAGTTTGAATTTTGTTAGGAAATGATGAATGCTGCTCAGGTAATAAAGAAGATGTCCCATGATGCAAAAGTTTTGGTTTAGAGACTAACCTACTAGTCTCTTCACAACAAAAACCTAATTCCTCCTCTGACTCAGCAGTTTCAGGACTGAGTGGCCTTGGGCTATCATCAATCCAACAATCAATAGGTAAAGCAACAAACTCAAAGTCTGATGACAAAGACATTGGTGAAGATGATCTGTCACAAGGGCTACCATCCATAAAATAAGAAGACAGTATTCTCATAAACTCAGGCACTGGTGAGTCAGGCAGTAGTTTCCTGAACTCATTGATAGATGAGATGGATTCAGGTGAAGATGGTCTCTCAGTCTCAGCAGCTCTTGAAGATGTGACCATAAGCTCACACTCTGAATCTGAACCCGCTGATTCAGGTGATGATGACCTCTGTGTAGAAGTGTACTCTTCCAATGATGCTGTAAACTGAGGGATGGGGGAGTCTGGAGAGAGAGACCTGTTCTCATTGAACTCAGGCATCGATTCTGGAGACGATGCTCTTCTTTCAGCAATTTGCATGGTTGATTCAGGCAACATAGGTCTGTAGGTCTGTGGCATATAATCTATATCTGATGCTACAGTTTCAGGTGAAGATGATGCTGATCTCAGGAATCTTACACATTCTGGTAATGCTATTGTAAATTCAGGTAAGGGGGAATCTGGTGAGAGTCGTCTAAACTCATTGACGGATGTTGCAGATTCTGGTGATGATGCTCTTGCTTCTAGTACCATGGCTGAATGAGGGGACATAGGTCTATAGTCTATCAAGGAGTCTGGTGAATAACGTAGATTATCATCCTCTGTGTCAGACACTGATACAACCACCCACTCATCATCAGAATCTGTTGTTGCCTCAAGGGCAAGTACTTCAAATGTGTACTTGGTCTCTCTGTATGGAGCTGTTCCTGATGACAACATTTGTTCAATCATTGGTGGAGGTGATTCATAAACAGGTAGGTCAGATATTACTTGTGGACTTTGAGTGCCATCATCAGCTGTGGCTTTTTCTGCTGTAGCAAGTGGATGTGCCACCTCTGAAGATGGTCCTGTGGAATAAGTATCTTGTTCATTATTGTCTTGCACTTCATCTTGTTCATCATCTGGAACACTCCTTTCATATTCTATCGTGCTGCCAATGAATTGCATAAACCCTGATTTACTGCTGAAAGTTTCTCCGGTATACTGAGGATCACGTACTTGGGAAATTAGCTTCCATAACTCAGCATCATAAATGAGATTATACTCAGCTACCATAATGGCTGACTCCTCAGATGATGTGGGTGCCATTGTTGTTGGAAAAACAGTGCTATCAAAGGTCACTTCAGGGGCAGTCGGGACTTTTAATTCAGTTATTGATAATGTGGGTGCCAATGGTAATTCCTATCTGATTCAGTAGACTCTGGTGATGCAGACCTATCTTCTGCACAAAACAGGTCTGAAGTTTGTGACAAATTGTCTGAATCTGAAAATTCAGTGGGTGATATATCTCTCACAGTCATGACATTTTCTACAAATGTTTTTGTAAAATCAGGTATTGGTGATTCAGATGGCAGGTGTTTACATTCATCATCTGACCTCTCTGACTGACGTGATAGCGTTCTCATGTGAGTTAGAATGTCAAATGAAGACCTCTCTTGTTCTTCTGAACCTTCTGATTCAGGAGAACCTTGTCTATCCTTAATACCATAAGTCATTGACATCAAAAACTCACTCAAAGCATACTCAATATCAGACTCAATGGATTCGGGGGACGGTGATCTAGACCCAATATTCACAATAACACATTCAGACACATCTGGTCTGTATTCAGGTATGGGTGAGTCTGGTGACAGAGGTTGGTATTCATCTTCTGCTCCTGAGCCAGGTGAAGAGGTTCTATTGTCATAAACTAGTGATCCTAAGCTTATAACATTGTATTCTATATCTGAACATAGTGACTCAGGGGATGCTGACCTATGTCCAAAAATAGTTTCAGGTAATCCAAACATTAGTGGCATAAAGTCAGGTACAGGTGAATCAGGAGAAAGTCTGACTGATGCTTGAGATTCAGGAGAAGAAGTTCTGCTCTCCAAGAACGTTGGGAGAGGTAATTCCATTTCCAAATCTGACAACACTGAGTCTGGTGAAGTGGACCTTAAGTCCGTGTGACAAATGGTGGACTGTAGTGCCGGTGTAAATTCAGGTATGGGTGACTCTGGTGAAAGAGGTCTAAATTCATTTCCGGATGTAGTTGAATCAGGAGATAATGCTCTATCCTCAAAAAGCCAGAGAATACACAGATCCGTCTCTAAATCTTCAACTGAATGTACTGATTCAGGTGATATAGATCTATACATTCCTGTAAACATAGAAGGTTCAGTATGGGTGTAATAAGGTACCGGAGAGTCTGGTGACAGAAGCTGGTATTCAGAGAAAGACAAGACTGATTGGGGAGAATCTGGTCTCTCCTTGACTTCAAACAGCTGAGACATCAATGGAGCAAATTCCACATCTGATGCAACTGATTCAGGTGATGCGGACCTGTAACCACTGACATCAACATGTGGACCTGGCAAGGCTGGTGTGAACTCAAGTATGGGCGAATCAGGTGAAAGTCTTCTGTATTTAGTGACTGATGCTTCAGATGATGAAGATGAAGGTCGGTCCTCAAATAACATTGAGAAAGGTAACTCCAGTTCCACTTCAGAATCTGACGACACTGACACTGGTGAAGAGGACCTATATTGCCTGTATGTGATTAAGGACTCCTGTAGTACCAGTCTTAATTCTGGAATGGGGGAGTCTGGTGATAGAGTTCTAAATTCATTTAGAGAGCCAGTTGACTCGGGAGAGGATGATCTGAAATTTGACAATAACGTCAGTGATGTAGGTGAGAAAGGCCTGTATTCTGTTTCAGATTCTGGTGACAGAGGTCTCTCTTCAACTTCTAGTTCTACTGACTCTGGAGAGTATGGTCTGTCTTCTGTATCAGGTGGGGAATTAATCAAAGGCTCATACTCAATATCTGATGTAGCTGATTCAGGTGATGATGACCTGTAACCTTTAAACTCACGATTAGGCTCTAGCCAAGCCTGACTAAAGTCAGGTACAGGTGAATCATTAGAAAGTCTTCTGCATTTACTCAATGATGCTAAGGACTCAGGAGACGAAGGTCGGTCTTCTACAACCCTTGGGAAAGATAATTCCATTTCCATATCTGAAAACTCTGTTTCAGGTGAAGAAGACCTTAAGTCTGTGTGTGATATGGACTGCTCTTGCAGTATCGGTGTAAATTCAGGTATGGGTGAGTCTGGAGAAAGAAGTCTAAATTCATCTCCAGATGCAGTTGAATCAGGAGATGCTGCTCTGTCCTCAAAAAGCCAGGGGATACACAAATCTGTCTCTAAATCCTCATCTGAATGTACTGATTCAGGTGATGTTGACCTGTATCTTACTTCTAACACAGTGGGTGCACTGATGGTGTACTGGGGTACTGGAGAGTCAAGAGGAAAACATCTAAGATCAGAGTCAAACTCCCCTGACTGACAGGATTCTGGTCTGCCCTCAAAATCAAACAACTGTGAAATTAAAGGAACATATTCTATTTCTGAAGCCTCTGATTCAGGTGATGATGACCTTAAGTCTGTGTGTGATATGGACGGCTCTTGCAGTGCCAGTGTAAATTCAGGTATGGGTGAGTCTGGAGTAAGAAGTCTAAATTCATCTCCAGATGCAGTTGAATCAGGAGATGCTGCTCTGTCCTCAAAAAGCCAGGGGAAACACATATCTGTCTCTAAATCCTCATCTGAATGTACCGATTCAGGTGATGTTGACCTGTATCTTACTTCTAACACAGTGGGTGCACTGATGGTGTACTGGGGTACTGGAGAGTCAAGAGGAAAACATCTAAGATCAGAGTCAAACTCCCCTGACTGACAGGATTCTGGTCTGCCCTCAAAATCAAACAACTGTGAAATTAAAGGAACATATTCTATTTCTGAAGCCTCTGATTCAGGTGATGATGACCTGTAACCTTTAAACTCACGATTAGGCTCTAGCCAAGCCTGACTAAAGTCAGGTACAGGTGAATCATTAGAAAGTCTTCTGCATTTACTCAATGATGCTAAGGACTCAGGAGACGAAGGTCGGTCTTCTACAACCCTTGGGAAAGATAATTCCATTTCAATTTCTGAAAACTCTGATTCAGGTGAAGAGGACCTTAAGTCTGTGTGTGATATGGATGGCTCTTGCAGTGCCGGTGTAAATTCAGGTATGGGTGAATCTGGAGAAAGAGGTCTAAATTCATCTTCAGATGCAGCTGAATCAGGAGATGCTGCTCTGTCCTCAAAAAGCCAGAGAATACACAAATCTGTCTCTAAATCTTCATCTGAATGTACTGATTCAGGTGATGTAGATCTATACATTCCTGTAAACACAGAAGGTTCAGTATGGGTGTAATAAGGTACCGGAGAGTCTGGTGACAGAAGCTGGCATTCCAAGAAAGACAAGACTGATTGTGAAGAATCTGGTCTCTCCTCAACTTCAAACATCGGAGACATCAATGGAGCAAATTCCACATCTGATGCAACTGATTCAGGTGATGTGGACCTGTAACCACTGACATCAACATGTGGACCTGGCAAGGCTGGTGTGAACTGAAGTATGGGCGAATCAGGTGAAAGTCTTCTGTATTTAGTGACTGATGCTTCAGATGATGAAGATGAAGGTCGGTCCTCAAATAACATTGAGAAAGGTAACTCCAGTTCCACTTCAGAATCTGACGACACTGACACTGGTGAAGAGGACCTATATTGCCTGTATGTGATTAAGGACTCCTGTAGTACCAGTCTTAATTCTGGAATGGGGGAGTCTGGTGATAGAGTTCTAAATTCATTTAGAGAGCCAGTTGACTCGGGAGAGGATGATCTGAAATTTGACAATAACGTCAGTGATGTAGGTGAGAAAGGCCTGTATTCTGTTTCAGATTCTGGTGACAGAGGTCTCTCTTCAACTTCTAGTTCTACTGACTCTGGAGAGTATGGTCTGTCTTCTGTATCAGGTGGGGAATAAATCAAAGGCTCATACTCAATACCTGATGTAGGTCTCTCTTCAAACTCTAGTTGGCAACATTGTGGTGAAGGTGAATCTGGCCTGAAGTTGTTAGCTGATGTTGTTGAATCAGGAGATGATGTTTTTATTTCTGTTGTTAACATCAGTGGTTGAGGTGACACAGGCCTATATTCCATTTCAAATTCTGGTGAAAGTGGCCTCATCTCAACCTCTACATAGTGAGGGTCATATAATTGATGTATCAGCTGGTATGTTCTAAATGTTGCACCAGCGGCTGATTGCTCTTCCTCAAGCATGGGAGCAACTGATTCAGGTGAGTCTGCTCTCTGGCATGTAAAGTCTTCTGAAGCTGAAAACTGATATTTGATATCTGAGAGCACTGACTGTGGTGAAGAGGACCTGGACCCAAAGACAGCTGTAACTGATTCAGGTACTGCAGGTGTGAAGTCTGGTAAAGGTGAGTCAGGTGACAATACCCTGTTTTCATCTAAAGATATTGGAGAACTGGCTGAAGAAGGTCTAATTTCATTGCAAAACCAGTCTGATTCCTCATCTGACACTGCTGATTGTTGTGAATTTGGCACAGACTGTGAAATGTTAGCTAAGTCAATGGAAAACTGGGGAACTGGGGAATCTGGAGACAAGTCTTTCATCGACTCTGGACATTCAGACCTGAATGTCAATTCCCCATGTGATGAAGGCCTGTATTCTGACACTGGTTTCCCTTCCCTCTCATGCTTTGCTTGTGCTGCTTGCAGAACATCTGCATCAGATGAATCTGCAATGTCCAACTTCATACCATCCTCTGTCACACCTGAATCCTCCCGAACATACTCAGTTCTAGTTCCAGCATACTCAAAAACCCCTGTTTTACTGCAATATGTCTCTCCAACATAGTGAGGATCACATATTTGAGAAATGAGCTTCCATAGTTCAGCATCATAAACAAGTCTAAAGACTGGTACCTGGATTGCCTTTAGAGTTTGATTACAATCACCCAGTACTCTCTCTGTGGTCTCCGGGACCCGTGAATCTGGTGAGTCAGGTCTCTGCTCAGAAATTACTATATCTTCACTTGACTGAGCATATTCAACATCTGAAACCAATGACTTAGGAGATGACCCGAGCAGATCACCTCTGTAGTCATCTTCAGAAAATACCGAATCCGGTGATGATCGTCTCACTTCAGAGCACAGTTGTGACAGAGCTGTGGTCCCATATTCTAGATCTGAACAAACTGAAACAGGTGAAGAAGACATTTCCAGTGTGGCAGAAACAGCAAATTCTGGTAAAGCCTGTGAAAAGACAGGAATAGGCGACTCAGGAGAAAGTGGCCTGTTTACATCGACAGAGTCTGGAGAAGACAGCCTGCTCTCAGATAATAATAATGATAAACAGGAAGTCCCACATTCTAGATCTGAGGCTATTGTTTGAAGTGATGAAGACCAATCCAATCTAACACTGAGAACTGATTCTGGTAAAAACTGCCTAAACTCAGGAATAGGTGAGTCAGGTGATAGTGCACTGTATATGTTTATAGATGATACTGAATCAGTAGATGCTGGTCTGTCCTCAAAAAGACATGAAATATTTAAATCAGTCTCCAGTTCCAGATCTGACAATACTGACTCTGATGACACTGATCTGTGATAAACTTGTGAAGGTCCAGAGAAAGAGTTTAAGAACTGAGGAACAGGGGAATCTGCACTTAAAGCTTGTTGACTATCTACAGATCTCCCTGAGTGGGAGGAATCTGATCTGAATGATTCCAGCACCCTGAGTGATTCTGGTGACATGGGTCTATATTCTGATTCAGAATCGGGTGAAAGTGTTCTTTGGTCATTTTCTGATTGCAAAGAAGCAGTTTCATCTCCAGCTGCCCCATCTGAATGTGCTTGATAAGACTCATTCCTTGTTTCTGCAAACTGAAAAACTTCCCTTTTACTCATGAAGGTTTCTCCCACATACTGTGGGTCTCGGATCTGAGAGATAAGCTTCCAAAGGTCTACATCATATGATAAACTGTAGACTGGCACTGAACACAAAGGTACATGAAGCTGAGGTACAGAAACCAAAGACTCTCTGGGTGTTTGCTGATCTTCCGGGACATTTGGAGGAAATGCCAATGACAATGGTAGATCATCGGATGCACTCTCCAATGACAGAGGAAGTGACACAGTTTGATCTGAGGCTTGTGTCTCTTTATGCGTTTTAGATATAAATTCAGATGATTCCTTTTGATATTCTCTAATGTTTTGCACAGGTTCATAATCAATTTTGACTGCATTATTAGATTTTCTCCTTTTAGCAGATTTTGTCTTCTTAGTTACAGATTTTCCTTCATTAAACAACTCATGAGACAATTCTTCTGTTATTACATCAGTTGACAAGACCTCAGCTTCTGCTGGTGGTGTGACTGTATCAGACTGACCACAACAAGGCACATCTGATTGTATCTTGGGAGCTTCAGTTTCACCATATTTCTCTGGATTTTCTTCTACAGATTTTGACAGAACACACTTTGTTTCTTCGTATTTTAGCTTCTCTAAATCAAAAATGACATGTGATTTTTCTTCAAACTGCTTTTCAATACATGTCTCTTCTAAAACACCTGTAGCTTGTGTTGTGTATTTAAGTTCCACGTTTTCCTCAGGAGGTAGGTAAGTTACAGGATTTGTTAATGGCCCATAATCGCTTATGGAACCACTAGAATCAGGGGATAATGGCCTATTCTCAAGATATGACAACACAGTTACAGTCTCATACTCTGTATATGACAACACAGATTCTGGTGATGATGAGTGATCATTTACAGTAACAGCCTGTGGCACAAATGGCATGTGTTGTGGAATGGGAGAATCTGGGGACAGACACTCATGAGAGGATTCAGGAGAAGATGCTCTAATGTCTAACATCGCTGACTGTGAAGAAATTGGTCTGTAGTCAGACACAGACTCTGGAGAAAGTGGTCTCTCCTCAATATCAGACAAATTTATAATAACCCAGCCATCATCATGCTCGCAAACTAATTCCTCTGGTGTTGGTGGTTTGTTCTCTGTATCAAAGACTAATGGTTCAATTGATTTTGGTCTATGATCAGCTAATATGGAATGACACACTCTCTGTGCAGATTCAGTTGATTCTGGGGAGGGTATTCTATGTTCAATGACAGTTACAACAGATTCAGATTCATCTCCAGATGCAACTGAAACAGGTGATAAAGCTCTAGTCTCATGACTGAGTGATGTTGGAGACATTGAGCCATATTCCACATCGGAGCATACTGATTCAGGTGAAGAAGATCTCTCCCCCTTCATTTCAATAGCTGAGTCCGGCAAGTTGTAACTGAACTGAGGTGTAGGTGAATCAGGTGGCAATGCCTTATACTCATTTACAGATGCTACAGATACTGGGGATGAGGGCCTGTCTTCAAAAGACATTGATAACAACACCTCAGTTTCTAAATCCTTATCTGATGCCATTGAAATCTCAGAGATGCCTTGTCTAAATTCTGGGACAGGGGAGTGTGGTGGAAGCAGACAATGTGCAGTAATGGACTCCATGGATTTAGGAGATGATGATCTCATTTCATGGAAATCAGGAGACAAAATCACATGCTCAGAAGACATAAAAAGCCACTGCTCGGTTTCTAAAACGACAGACTCAGGTGATGATATTCTGTCCTCTATGTCAAAAGATAATAACTGGGGTGAGATGGATCTCTCACTGCTATAATCACTGCCTAGTGATACTGGCCGTCCAAATGGTCTTTTGTTAGAAACCATTGGTGTTAATGGCCTTTCCTCTGCCTCACATGTCAACAGCGTAGAAGTGCCTCCTGGCGCACTCAGTAATGATTGCCCCTGAGCAGATGCCCCAGCTTCACTGGTTTCCCATGGGAAAACAGGGGGTGGGAGGGGAGACAAGGGCCTAAACTGAGGTATTGGAGAATCAGGTACAACAAAATTCAACTCATTTACTGATGATGCTGATTCAGGTGATGAGGCCCTACTCTCTGTCAGTAATATTGCTGTCTCAGTCACACATTCAGAAAACGATCTATGAGGAACTAAACTATGAAGTTCACAAATGGATTCAGCTGTGGATTCTGATAAACAAGATTTATATCTGGATGCTTCAAGCTCAGGTGTAGATTCTATGGAGAACATAGCCTTATCTTCAGGTTCATTTTGACTAAAAGACAGTGTTTCCTCAAAAGCTGAGTCATGTGACATCTGAGTAAAGCCAGCTGAGCTCATGACTTCTGCTTTTTTAGATGCCAAACCTGGAATTGTATGTCCGACATCAGTAGAACCCAATGGTTCTTGAGTGTTTGTGTCCTGGGTTTGATTTATGTCGTCACTGGATCTGACATTAAGGTCACCAGAAATTGTAGCCTGATAAACACCAATCTCATGCTCAACTTCATCTTTGCTGACTCCAGCTTGAATTGTGCCTATAGGGGATGCATTCATAGGCTTTACAGACACATCCTCATCATCTGAATCTCTCCGTTCAACATCATATCCATACAGGACTTTATACAGTCGACGTGAAACTTCATCCATGTGTGTTGAAGCCATTTGCTTGGTGTGTGTGGGTTCTGTCGTTGCATTAACAGAAACAGAGGGTGGCCCTGAAGTAGGCTGAGTAGGCTGAAGCACTTGTTCACTTGTTGATCCTTGATCCTTTTCAGAGACCTCATCGGTTCCTGTAAGCTCTATAGACAGTTTTCTGAAGTCTTGCTCAGCTTGTTCACACTCAGTCAAGCTATCTCCAAAATCGGTCATAGACAGTGGTCGGCTCTCGCATACCCCTGTTCGAGAGTTATTGGATGACTCTCGCCATGGTGACGGTGACAAATAATGACTGTCGTATTGTGAATGGGTAGTTTGTAGGCACTCCAAGCTCCACTCTTCTCCCCCCTCTGCCCCCTCATATCCAACAGCCCCCTCATCATCAGCTGGTTCAACAGCGGGGTAAGGAGGTAGGGCAACCTGAGCACCTAACTTGGGTGCCCCTTTGTACACAGGGTCTATCACATTGGATCGAAGGTTATAGGGAGAGGTGCGGTACAATGTGAAGAGAGGACTTACTTGTTTAAAACTGCCTGTGTGTACCGAGTCCGTCACTTCCTCATATATTCTTTGTGATGAGCTGCAAAAAAAAGAGCATTTCAACATTGAGTGATTCCTTCTGATTAAAGACCACAACAAACATCTAAACTGACCAATGCTGACATCAGGGGAAGTTTCTGAGCAATGTGCTATAGTGGTCTAGCTATTTAGCTATATAGCCTGCAAGCTAAAGTTAGCAATGCATACTGTACATGCTTGTAGATAAAAATGGAAACAACAAGAAAGCTAATATGGGTGTGGTCACATGGACTGAACTTTCTGGAATACTTACTATGTTGTCTCCATCTCTTTTTGTAGTTTCTCTTTCTGGGTATTTCTAAGAAGTCCTGTTGCCGTGGAGTCTGTCTCTGATCGTCCTGTCGTGTCATGAAGTGATGACAAACTGGAGGACAGGTCCTCTGCTGACACCATGGGGACCTCTTGTCCTGAGCCTGGACTCCTATGTGTGGGCTCCGTGCGCCTGCCTGGCCTGGGGCTGTCAATGTCGTCATGAAGAGCAGAGAAACCTGACAAAGGATACAGTGCGGGCATTTAGTACAAGAAGAGTTAGGGTACATGACTGAATTGTATAGGAAAACAATCAAATAGAATATTATATATAGACATAACAACAACCAAATCATCAGTCTAATTCAAGTTAGCGTTGGCTTGTGTACCTTCACTATGGTCCAGTGCTATGGTCCGCTCAATTTCTGCATAGGTATGTGATGTCGTCTCCTCCTGTGTGGACTTGATTATCTTGGTTTCAATGAGGTGAACAATGTCCATTCGGTTAATCTTTGTCAGCCTTTTGATCAATGTCATTTCTGTTGAAACAGAAAACAGACTTAAAAATTCCACTTTAATAAGACCTTCTACTTTGTACTTGTTTCAAAAGTAACAATTCTGACAACTATGCACTTTTTTATCACTAACCTGTAGCATGCTGTCCCTCCCCCTCTGCCCAAAGTTTCAAAAGGGCATGGCTTTGGTCTTGCAGTGAGTTGGGGTTTTCAGTCCTTACCAGGTTGATTCTCTCCTCACTGAAATCCAGTTCTCGTGCCAACTCTGTTCAGAAAAGAAGATATAATGATGATTATGATAATCTGAAGATAAATTTCAAATATCTGAAATGATGTTTCTTGAGAACCTGCCAAAAATTAAGTAATAATCCATATTTTTGAGCTTGATCGTTTGATCTGCTACGAAGGTGTGTCTCACCCGTCCAGCTGAAGCCCAGGTGGTCGGCTATAATGGCCAACCGTTCCTCTTTTCTCTCTGCTTCATCCTGTGGGTCTACTGCAAATACCACCAGACAGCCATGAGCGGTCAGAGCCGCGAAAATTTAACCAAATCAAGTTACATTCACAAATGATATCCGAAAAAAATCTTCACTGGCTTTCTTCTTTTTGTACCACTGGCTGTTTTGTTAATTCTAAAATCAAATAAAGGAATTTTAACCTAGGGAAAGTAAAATAATATGCCTATAAAGAATAGTTGTAATAGATCTTGAAGTGACACTATGATTAAAAAACTTACATTTCAGTCATTAGAAAATTATCGACAATAAATATGATTCAGATCATTATTTGCACTTCAATCTTTCACGGTTTTAGTCACTAAGTTGTTTTTGCAAGTTCCATAAAGCCTTTAAGTCAATCTTGAGATTTTCTGCACACATAGAAGGAAAGAGAGACGTCATTACAAACACAAACACAGCTCAAGCAACACGGCCACATGGAGTCTTCAACTACAACGGGACTTACTACAAGAGACAGAGAGGCAGCACCTTTACAGCTAGTGTACTAATGAGGCAGAAGAGATAGAGAATAGCCCCTTAAACTGGGGGGATACCTTGACTTTGGACTTTATCATCTGGGATTCGCTGCATCTGTGTCTCAACAGGGTCGTCCCACAGTGGTCTAATGGGAAAGATGTCTCCTGAGGGAGGGAACTGCATCTCAGGAAAAGGTTCTCTTTCTATGATTGACGGATCAATGAGACTGCTCTCATCATCCGAGTTGCCAGCTGCAGCCTCTTGTTCTTTCTCTGTCTCTGCCTGTGCCAACCTTGCCACAAGTTTTGCTGCTTCATCGCTTATCTCTTCAAAGAACTCAATGGACTTTTTGCGTGGCTCACTTTTCTCTTTAGTGGGTGCTGGTGAATGAGATGATTGACCACTTTTGCCCCGGACTGGCAATCTGGATTGGAAGCCTTTAGATTTTGCTGACTCGGCACTCAAGGGACGACCCTGTTCTTTTTTAGAAGATGGCCTAGTAGACTCCCCTTCACAGAAGCTCTTGGCTTTGGAAGATGGTGTCTTGGTTTTGACATCCACAGAGGGACCCGCATCTGTCTCAGATTTTCTCCTTGAATCCTTTTTTACAGGGACTTTGAGCTTTTTGTCTTGGGTAGATTCAACACGTTTGACAGTAGACTCGGGCTTGACAGTGCTAGCCTTGATGGGAATTCTAGATTTAGATTCAGAAGTGAGGGAGGCCTCTTTTTTAAGAGTGGTTGAAGAAGAAGTTGCATGAGATGGAGAGTGACTTGTGGATTTACCGCCACCTTGAGGAGCAGACTTAGCTTGTGTTTTGGCTGGAGTCTTTTTAATGCTACTGGAAGTACTTTGTTTAGACTTGCCTGTTGGTTTGGGGGCTTCAATCACTGACTGTGGTTCTTCTGGAGAAGAATCAGAGGACTCTTGGCCCTGCTCAGAGTAAACAGATCTAGTGACTGTAGTTTCTGCTGTCTGTACATTTGTTATCAATTCGTCAGGGCAACTTGTGTCTAAATCTAAAGATTCTTCATCTGCATTTTTGTTTGTTTTAGTCTCTAGACCTTCAGGGGATGTCTGATCCTTCTTTGTGGGTTTGGCTGAAGCTGAAATGCCCATTTTAGGGATTTTAGATTTGGAGGCATCAGCCTTAGAGGCTGGCTGATCACCTTCAGGTGGGGACTGAAGCTGAGAATCTGATGTTTCCTTTGATTTCTCATCTTCCTCAGCCTTTACCTCTAGTGTTAGATTGAGGCCAACTTCAGGTTCTGCTGCTGATCCCCTACCTTCTTGCCTGGCCTCTTCTAACAGAGGCTCCTCTAAAGGCTGTTCACCTATCTGGAAAAAGGCAAAGCCACCCCCCTCTTCCTCATATCTCCTCTTAGTCATGTCAATAGCACCACTTCGGGTCATCTCAAAGAGTTTCCCTTCTTGGAAGAGAAAAGGGTTGGGTTCACTGGTAGGAGTGCTCTCTTCTGTTGGTGTTCTACCAGGAGTTGTGTCTGGAGTTGCCTGCAGAGACTGACGGTCCACCACCAGATTCAGAATCTTCTGTTCCTCCTCTTTGACACGAGCTGCAAAAGTGGCATCATCCTCTCGCATGGCAGACCATGAGTCAGTGTCCACCTTTGCAGTGACACCTTTTGACTCGGTTCTGGGAGGTTCCACTCCCTCATCATCCTCCTCTGTGTCATCGTAGATACAGACTTCCGGTTTGAACATTTCGATTGTTTGATCCGTGGCAACAGTTGCACAAAGTCCCGCTTCTGGTGTGGTTGTATGACCCCTATGATCTTCTTTCACTTCATCTGTAACATTGCTACCTGGTTTTAGTGTAACACCTAACTCTTGTCCATCCTTATGATCTCCTTTGTTTTCCCTTGACTTCCTTAAGCACTCCTCCTTTTGCTCATCAGTCCTGTTTTCAGTGTCTGATGTTACAGCAGCCTTTTTGTCACTATAGTCTTTATTAGCTTTTAGGGATGATGAGAGTCTCTGTTCCTGTGTGGTTTCCAGTTTGGATTTTGAATGATGCTGGTCTGAGACAGAGTGAGGTCCCTCTGAAGTGACACTGGCTGTTGTTGTGTTCTTGATCTCTTTGCTGTGGCATCCGTCATGCAAACCTGCTGAAAAAGGAGAGGGAGGTTGTACTTTAATATGGGGATCAACAAAAAGAGCTAACTGTGAATCTTCTGTGGGTCTATTGAGCCCATATTCACTTTGTGCAAGCTCCTCACTTGTGGGCTCTAATGTTTCATAGCTGTCATCCCCTATTTTGGCATCTGCTGAGGGAAACAAATCTTTTCTAGAGTTCTTTTTGCTCTTCGCTTCTTGTTCCATTTCATCAAATGTTTTTATTTTGGCTGCCATCTTAAACATTTCCTCCTCTGGAGTGATTTTTGTCTTAGCTCCATAGCTGTCTGAGGTATCCTCTTCTTCTGGGTCTTCAGGGATGACAGCCGGTTTGAATGGAACAGAGAGGAATGTTTGGTCAGGGGGTTTGGGGTTTACCTCATAACTTACCTCTTCAGAACTAGGAGTATCAGGGGAGAGGGGACTCTTACCGGAACTTGTCATCTGAGATGTCTGCTCACAACTGTCATCCTCAGCACTAGCCTCATGGTCTCGAAGCAGCCTACCACGCATTGCATCATAAGGGAATTCTGTAGCTTTGGAGGGCTCTGGATGGCTAGAGGATTTACTAGGTGGACCTGGGAAGGAAGGGTGGCTTGTTTGCTCTACAGGACTACTCTCTAAGGAGTCGTGAGGGGGTGATTCCATGGTTGGGCTAGGTTCAATAGAGTCTGGGGACTTATGGGAGGAATTTTCTTCCATGAGAGGACTACCCTCTAGAGAGTCTCTGTGGCTTATTGTCAAAGAGTCATCAGCTAATGGACTGAGAGCATCTGAGTCTTGTTTTAAAGGCAGCTCTAAGCTTTCATGCTGCTGAGAAGACGATCTAGAGGCTGGAGAACCAACTAAAGGCAATGCTAGCTGACGATCAGGGCTCTCATCATCGCTAAGAAAAGTTTCTACAGTCTCTGAAATTCTCTTTGTAAGCTTTTGAGGTTTAGATGGCTTAGACTCACTCCTCCTAACAGATATGGACTCACTTGTAGTGTGGTCATCTGCAGCCTCGCTGGAAGAGACAGGGAGGGTCATTTCTGTAGATAGCTGATCACCAGTGGCCCCTACGCCAGAGTTTCCAGACTTCTCTGTGTCTTTACTTTCAGTTTTGATTGTTGTGGTAGCTGGTGCTGAAGTTGTAGAGGTCTGATGTCCAGTTTTGGGAGAAAGACACAGACTTTCAGGACTTGTGCCTGGAGTGGCTAAACCCTCATGTTTGTAGCTGTCCTCAGAGCTAAGATGAGGGGTTCCATCTCCAGAGCTAGCACTTAGTGAGTCTGCCACACCCTCATGTTTTAAGCTGTCAGAGCTGTCATCAAGGCCACCATTTCCAAAGTCTACGGTTTCAGTCAACTCTGGATGAGCAGCAGCAACTGACTTGGTTTCTTTCTCTCTGTCTTGATGAGTAGTCTCTTTCTTGCGAGGTTTGGAATCCAAAGATACTTCTCGCTCTTGAGAAACACGTGAGGTTATTGCTTTGGTCATGGATTTTGACTGCGTTGTTTCTGATTTTGTGGTTTTCTCTGATCTTGACGTAGTAGATGTTTTGAGCTCAAACAGCCCAGACTTTCTCTTTGAGGGATCCTGCCCCGTTTGGAATGCTTGCATCAGTTCTTTAACTGACATGGTCTCCTCAAGTTTTTCAGATTCAGGTTTAGGGGATTTAGGGGGGCCCTGTTTTGATTTAGGGTTTTCTTTGGCTTTGGGAGAAGATTTGCTCATAACAGGCAATTGTGAAGGCTTGCTTCCAGTTAACTTTTTGTTCTTTTGCTCTGCCTCTACTTTCTGTTGTAAAGCTTTGACTTTGTCCTTTATTGACCCAATGGGAGTTTCTTCAACCACTGGGGATACAGGCGATGCTGGGACAGGGGCTGTAGGCACACTCAGAAGAGCACCTGCCTCTGTTGAATCCTCGGCCTGTCCCAGGTCTTTCCCCTTCCTTCTGACTGGCTTTTTAACATCACCAGCAGTGGTTTTGTCGTGCACTTTGGTTGGAGTGGTTTGTTTTGCACCTTTGCGTAGTACAACATCAGTGAATCTTTCTTGGCTGGCTGGCTCTTTTTTAACTTTTACTTTGGAGGTTACTGGTGCATCCAGGAGGTATTCTTTAAGGTCACCACTGTCCTTTATGGCTTTAGGTCTGGGAGCTCCTCTGTTAGCTCTACTTTCCCGTAAGATAGGCTCTTGAATTTCTAAAGCTGCCATCTTTTTGGCCTCTTCTATCTCGCTATCTGAAAGGAGAACCCACTCTTCTGACATTCTAGCTGCTTTTGCTGCCTCCTCGCCCTCATATGTTCCGCTCCTCAGTATTTCACTGACTTTCTCTAGGTCCTCTTTGACTTTCTCTAAGTCCTTCTCCATTATTTCTAATGGTTCTCCAGAAATGTCCTCAGTCCCTTTCTCTAGACCACACCCTCCTAAGGAAGGGGATTTCTCTGTGGAGTCTGCAGTCAAGATGGCAGTCATTTTGATCAAATCTTGTTTCATCTCTGACACGTCGGATAGGAGGTCTGGTTCTCGCATCAGCTCTGATTTCAGGACTGATGTCTCCGTCTCTTCATCTTCCATATGGAAGAAGAACAAGTAAGGAGTAAAGAAAATCAAAAATTTAAATGAAAGGAGACAGACATTGGAGAATGTGGTCAGGACAAGATTGGAGCATAGTGCAGGGATCATAGGACAACAAATTCACATTGGGTTCTACATTAGGGTATCAGAGGAACTGGACTCTGAAGGCTGAATAATATCGATGGGAAAGGATATGAGCAGGAAATAACTTGCTTATACTCTCAGTGCATCCACACTCACAAGACAAAACTATAAAACAAAACTAGCACACATAAGAGAGTGAGACGGACAATGGAAAAACAGACAATAAAGGAAACAAAGAAACATCATCAAAACATCTCAAGACTGCTTGGATGTATGACAAAGGTCAATGTGATGAGAGGCGAAAATGGCTTGAAAACAACTCAGGATGCTAATTGTCTATAAAAGAAAGCCAGTGATAACTTAGACAAAATATAATGATTTGCCATGCTTTTCATTCTAGAACACAGCAGATCATTTACAGTCACTTTCAAGAGTAAGGATCTCAGGAATACTAGAAGGACACTTCTTGCAGGGAGGGTCTATTTAATTCCCTTTGCCCTCCGGTCTGCCTTTGGCCTAACTAAACCTTTGAAATATAACTGAAATGAAAAATGAAATAACACAAAACACATTGCTCAAAACCATAAGCAAATGATGCTGTGAAGGGACATTCCAAAATCAATGCACACCAACAAAACAACAAATGAACTCTCATTAACAAGCCACTACATATTATCATACAGACACACAAGCACACGCATACACATGTATGTACGGCAAGTTATTTCCATGCAAAGCAAAGGGAAGTGCAGATGGAGAGGTCCTAGTGAGGAGTGAATGGAATCATTGAAAACTTTAGAGCAGTGATTAAATCTGCAGTTAGAGGGTAAGAGACGCTCATGATCAAGAGCTGCTTGTTAATATGTCCCCATTCAATAATGTGGTGAGGTTTTAAACATATTAAACATAGATATTATATATATTCAATTTCTTCTGAAAACACATACGCAGAACTTTAAAATCATTATGTCATTTTCACATTTCAAAATTGACAGGGCAGGGAGGGTGTAATTATTAAGAGTGAGTGAGGAGGTTGACTAGTTTACAATTACACTGGAGGACTATACATGGAGGAATACTAATGTTCTGACCTCTAATTTCCTGGAACTGGGTGCTGGTACAATCACTAACACCCAGTTTCAGGAACTGGGTGCAAGCACACATGGGCATGAGCCACTAATTTTTCAGATTTGGGCGACCAGAGTTGTAAGCACAACTGTGATCACAACTGTGGAGTCCAGGTGTGCTTCAGTGATGATATATCACATCAGCTCCTCTTATTCGCATGGCATTGCGACATGTTAGGACTCCTGCTGGCTTTTAGGACAGCAAGAGTATGAAAAAAAGTATGAATGAGTTTAATTTTTCATTTACAAACATAGGTGGCGGTGTTTAACTCCTTCTCCATATGTCCCATCTCAAATTGTGAAGGGGGAGGAGATCAATTGAGGACATTGAGGCAGGTGTGAAATCAGAAAAAAAGTAAGTAAAAAGTGAACTTTAGCCTCAGGAGAAACATTATGTTAGCATGGGGAGGTGCAGTTGAGGCCTTTTGGTTTGTGAGACAAGACAAAAATAAATGAAGCTTAAAGGACTTTGATAAGATGTACATGGTCTAGAGTTAAGCTAATGGTAAAGATGGATGTGTCAGTGTATCAGTCTGGTTATTCCTCTGTTCAAATACATTAGTCTTGCATGTGTCACCCATTCATTATCAGTCCTACTGTTCTATTAGTTTGATTAATGCAGACAGGTAGTATTATTATAGAATAACTAGTTTAGTAAAAGCAAAAATTAAATAGGAAAAAAATTCTTACATTTCTCTAGCGTTCCACTGGTCTGGAAAAAAAGAATAAAGAAAATGGATCACAGTTAGTTTTATAGCATCATCTGCATGTATCAAATATTTTTAAAACTACTACTACAATAAAACTGCTACTTTAGGAACAGAACACACAGGACACATGTAACACAACAGCAAAAATGAGCTTGTTAGTTAGAAGAGGGAAGGGGAAGCGGTGGCTGCCTTTACCTCGTCCTCTGGCTCTTGGTCTGAATCGGACTCCTTTTGGGAGCAAGAAGCAGCGAGAAGCAGAAAGATGTACAGATAGAAACAACAGCAACATTAAAGGGAGAAAAAGACAGTGGGGGGCAATGTATGGTTACCATAGCAACAAAGACAACAGGTCAGTGTGATTTCAGGGAAAGCCAAAGTGGAGTTTGAATATAAAGATCTTGAATCTTCATCGTGTTAGCCTGACACACACTTATGGTTTAGCACTTTAAATCCATTAGATTTGTTTTTCTCTGGTCTGATAATAGACGACCAGCTGTTAATCTTGCTTAGTTCAGCCTTGAAGTTGTTTCACTGGGGACAAGGAGGAGAAGAGTAAAGAAGCAACTAGAAAGCAATAATGTTGGCTGCTCATAACATTAGCAGCGTTTGTCAAAAATTAATATGAAAATCAAGAATTAATATTTAGCATATTGAATAAGAAAATAATTGGGGTTACTCTTTGGAGTCATGTGTGAGAAATGGGAGATTAGTGTGTATTACAGAGCTACAGGGCAAATAGACTCAAGATTGCATTTTGGCTCAGCTTACAAGCAACTGGTTAGTTTTACTTACAAGAACTAACAAGATAGGCCACAGAAAGGCTCCTCTGTTGTTGAGTCAAACGACAGTGTAGTGTGCTCACCTTGCAGTATGATGGGAGAGTGATGTTGAGGTTGCATATGGCATTTTGCGTGAGTGACCTGTAGTTCCTGGGTTCTTTCATAAAGGACAGACGGCCACATGGCTCCTGAGTGTTGTCTCGAATCTGCAACGGCCAAGCGGTTCAGCATTAGTCAGCTGATCATCAGAAAAAAATCACATGCAACAAATAAATATGCGGAATTATCTGCAGCTGCATAAAAGGCTCGGCTTGTTTCGGAGTGAAATAAAGAGATGAAGAATGGTGCTCACTTTGATGAAGAGTGCTAGTCTGTTCTCCTTAAAGGCAAAGAAGCTGAAGAGGTGATGCTGGCCACTTTTGGTGAGGGGAACAAGGTTTCCAAAGCAGTCTGCATAGATAGGTTTGCCTTCCAGGACCTGGGGAAAAGAACAACATGTAACCAACAAAAACACTTAGCTGTCATTCCTATTTTTGCTCTCTTAGCCTAGCTTTGACACAGATGAGCTGCCTTGATCGAACAACCCTTACTGAAAAGTGGTGAAAAAGTAGTGAAGCACTCTTTTCACTGCCACACAGATGATGCTTTGATCTCCCTCCACCTTAACTCCCCAATTCAGGCCGATCTAACTTCCTATTAAAGACTGGTTGGCTCATGATTTTCTTCAGTTAAATGAGGACAAGACAGAGATCTTACTCTGTGGCTCCACACATCATACCACTGCTACTGCCCACAACCTCAATCACCTTTTCACCTACATCAGACCACATGCAGAGAACCTGGGTGTTACGTTTGAGGTTTATCTCAGTTTCAACATGCAGGTAAATTTCATTATCAGGTCCAGTGTCGTCCAACTCAGAACCACCTGTGGCATTTCTCATCACCTTCTGATCTAGAACGAGTCATTCATGCATTCATCCAGGCTGGACTTCTGTACCTCCCTCTACCTAGGCCTCTGTCAGGCTACCATCTCCCTTTTAGAACCAATTCAAAATGCTGCTGCCCAGTTATTAACAAGGTCCAAGAAACAAGACCGCATCACCTTGTCCTTGAATCATTACTCCAGCTCCTCGTTCATTTCAAATAAACTAAAAATCTTATGATTGTCTACAAGTCTCTTCAGAGTTTGACCCATACGTATATCTCAGAACCTCTCCCCCCTTACAGCACTACCAACCCACTTCTATTCTCAGGCTTTTAACTGCGTTTAAAGCTCAATGTTTTCCTCTTCTCCTGTGTTTTATTTGAAGTGTTGATCCACAAGAAGATATACTGGTGGTTTTAAGAACCAAAAAGCATTTCAATGTAGTTTTACATCTCCTCTCAGGCTTCTCTCTAGAGGTCAGTGAGCCAATCAGAAGAGAGGCTCTGAGCCTCTGTATGTATCTTTGTAAAGTATTTTGGTGCAAACCTGTTTGCTTTTTAAATTGCTACAGAAATGAAATAACCTTGAAACTTGAAACCTGAACCTGAAGCTGCTGAAAGTAAACACCATCCCTGCATTCAAACACATAGCTGTATTTTTTTCTTTTATCTCTCCACTGACAAAAAAGTCACAGGAGTCATCACAAGAATCTGTTTTTTTTTCTCACAGTGCTCTTAAAAGGATTAGTCATGGTTTCACATCACCATACCTAGATTAATACAATTCATATAAGATGTAATATAAAATATAATCTCACGCCTTTAGCTGGTACAAAATGCCGCTGGTAGGCTTTTAATGTAAAAGAAGCTAAAATAAGACATCGTGACATTATTTTCACAGTTGTTTCTACCCAGCCTTCTCAAATGGATCATCTGTGGTTGGTGAAACATTCCTCGTCCTGTCTCACCTCTACGTCTCGGCTGCGGGCCACCTCAGTGAAGTTCTCCTGCTGCTCCAGGGTTTTATCGATCTTGTCGTCAGTCATGCAGAAGCAGCGCAGCCGGGCCTCAATGGGATCGTGGGTCTTGGCAAAGATGACGAACTTGGCCATGTAAGGGACGCAGATGATCTCCCGGTACACCTGAGTGGAGAAGTTGACAGATTCCTGGACTTGCCGACAGTCGATGAGCCAGAACCTTGAAATTAGTATTAGAGAGAAACAGTGAAGTAAGCCACATTAAAATGGCAATAAATCTACAGTAAATGTGTTTTAACATTTACCTAGCAGACACGTTGGTGGTGAAGGAGACGCAGTCATTAATAAATGTTAATGGAGTGGTTCCTGTTATATCCTCCCACTGGGCTGGCGTTGTTCCACCTGTACACAAACACAAGATTGACATATTAGAATGTGAGCTTGTCTCTTTGGTCTATTCACAGATTTATGTGTGATCTCTAACCAGTGATGCTACAGAGCAGTCTTAAGGTGGGCGTGTCTCCTCCGAAACCGTTCAGCACTGGGTCGGAGTTGCTCTTGGGGACAGGGATGGTCATGGTGATGGGTTTATGGAACTTCCTCCTGCGGGGCTCCAGGGTGACAATGGAGCTGAAGGTGGCCTTGTTCCCCAGGATCTTCCTCACAACATCTATATTGACTGGCTGGGCCTGGAAGAGTAGAGAGCATGTACAACAACCTTAACCTTCTGTTGCCAGTACAGAGGGTTATTGTCTGAGCTGAGGTCTTGCATTGAGGATGGTCTCCTGACTGAAATGTTGACTGCAGCAAACATTGTACCGGGGCTGTCAAACAATTGTATACAGACAATGAAATATAACAACCACCTACAACCATGTCCAGTACATCTCACCCACACAGACCACATTCATACACAGGGTATCGGATTGTTCATTGTTCATTCCTTCACAGTGTGAAACAGTGTAGACCACCTCCACCTTCAGAAATACTATTCTTCTGATTGATCCAACCCTGCATCTCCTGAATAACCTGTCAGAGCTTCCTCCTCTCTGTTGCCAAGAAACCCACTCTTTTTCCAGGACGTTTCCAGGACATTTTCAGTGATGATCTCTCTCATATGACAGACAGGAATCACACCATTCACCAATAAGTTCATATCTGCAGAAGTCTGATTTAAAATAAGTGCAGTGTATGGCTAATTTTCTATGAAAGGATTACAGGATTAATTAATTATGAAATCATGACAAATTGAGCCCAAGAACTTTATCACATAGCTGTAAATAAAATGTATCATTATTATCATCATCATTAATTTATAACTTGACTCACTTTTTTCTTATGAATTATATTAACCTGCTGCCTGAACACCAGTAACTAAATAGTAGCCAACAATTTTCCCTTCTGACAAATCTAGACTGAAATTTAGCTACTAGCCTCTTTACTAGTAACAGGAAGTGATGTCTTTAACAAGGTTAACCACACCCACTGTAAGCTATGTCATATCATGTCATATTATGGTTGGTTTTATCTGAACAAAACAGCATTGTGTTTGAAGTCACGCTAACAAAGATGCTAGCAAAGTAACAAAGTGCAGTCGGCGAGTATTTAGCCGCTGTTTGACTAACATATAGTTGGGCTCCCATTCATTGTATTGAACCTGGCTTCACATTTATTATTATCCAACTCTCAGCGATGAACCAACACACATTTAAAAACCTTTGCTCCCTTAGAGCTGAATCACAAACCTTAAACATTTAGCTGCAGGTTAAACAAGCTAGCAAGAAACTGAACCAAACATGGTTTTAAACTTATTCAACAGTTTAAAACAATTTTGGAAAAATGCGATCATCTATGAACTTAATAAAAACTACCACAGTTAGAAGCCAACCATGACTTTCCAACATTTAAAGGGTAATGTAACTTACATGAAATTTGGTTAAGACGTTGTTTACGCAAGCAGGAACTATGATGGTGATCCCCTAATTATTTTTCTAGAATCCGAAACAGGAAACCTATTTGTTAATGTGTGTTCCTTTTTTTTTTTTTCTAACAAATTCTGTAGTTTACTATGAGAAGAAAAATAAAACAAAAAAGGGAAATGTCAATTACCTGCAGTCCGACCCTGATCCTCTTGGTGAGGGCCCCCTCGGGAAAAACTGCCTGCACTTGGGGCACAACGGTGCTGCTCAGGATACCTCCCTCAGGACCAATTAGATTACTGTCCTGCTTGATGCGTGACACCACTGCAAAGTATTGTGGGAAATCTCTGGTGATGATACGACAGATGCGCTTCCTCTCCAGCTCCTCCGGGGTGTCCAACTCTGGGTGGGGGGAAGCAAAGGACAGCTGTCAGGGAAACTAATGTTAGGATGCTTCTTTGTGCAGTCTACTTGTGCACCGTCAGAGACTGACCCTCATCCATGCCGTTGAGTATCTGGTTGAGCTCCTCCTGGGTGTGTTCACAGTGATGCTCCTTCCAGCTCTCTCCTGTCTCACTCCTCAGGATCACCAGCTCCCGCTCTTTCCCCCGCAGGGCAGCAAAGTGAGGGATCTCCACGATCACAGGACTGGAGGGGCAGAGGGCAGGTAGTGTGAGCCAGTGAGTCCAGAGTGTGATGTCCGTCATCCACAATGTATTGGCTATTTTGCAGCTTCCATTAAAATAACTTTGCACTTAACTAAAACTTGGCTGGACTGACAGTGATATTGTAGCCTATGAAAAAAAAGAAGCTTTCAGTGCCATGTCATCCAACGTACGTCTTTAGCCAATCAAGTATGTGCGAGTGCACGATTCAGATGGATTCAGACGACTAGTAGTGTGTACCTTTTTGTTTGTACACTGAGCTGATTACCTCAATCACTCACTACGTGCTGTGAAAGACGAATTTAAAAAGGGTCACATAGCAAGCTACAATAGAAGCAGTGCTTTTAGCCATAATGGACAGTAGAGAATTGGATTATTCTGCAGGATCTGAAAAGTGTTTTTTTTTATCTTTTTGTTCTCTCTCAGCTTGTAATTATCTTGTGGAGGTGAATCAGCCACATGAGGAAAGTGTTGATGTGTACTGTCTATATTTAATACTTAAGTTTTAAAGTGTCACTTTAATACTTACCTGATATGCATAATAATAATCACAACAAGCTAGCTACAACACGTCTAACAGAAGCATGCTACATTAAGTACAAGCCAACATGGGACAAACACAGCTATTAAAGTAGAACTGCTGATCTTTTCATGTGATATTCAGATGGTTATTTGGCCTGACAATACATGATGCTGGCAGAAAGAATTTCAATATAAAGAATTTATATAATGTAGTGTGGTCCTTAGGCATAATTTTCTTTTTTCTATTGCTCCAGAATGATGCAAGAAAAGTACTCGAAATGTTTAGGTTTTGTGGCTTTTATGATTTACCAGCTAAAATCTAAAATAATCTATATCCAAAGACTCTCATTCCAAATTTGTGGAATGAGCATCACCACTTTGGGGAATTAGTCTGTTGGTCATGCCATGTGGTCAAATTTCATCTAGTTACTACCTGCAGGCCACACAACCATTTAAATTTCACACTAAAATAAAATGAAAACAAGCAAACAAAAAGAAAACAACACGCATTTATCAAGAAAACTGGAAGCACGAAAACATAGACAGAGATGGAAAAGTCTAAGCAGAAAAGAAGATTTAAAAAAAAAAAGAACAGCAACGTACTGACACAGAATGTGATGTCTAGAGTGATAAGTACCAGATGAGGTGGGATACGAGACAATAGCACAAACATGACAACACAGTAATGTTTGGACAAAATAACATCAGATGGAAGGGTGTGAAAGGGGAAACACTGGGACCGGCATCCATGGATTGTTTCATATGCAAAACCATTGATTTTTTTTACACCCTACCCGAGGAATTTTGTCCCCGGCGGGCCGAGCTGGAGGATTCTGCTAACCAAACTCTCTCCCTCATTAAGAGGTGGAGGGGCACTCGGGAGGTGGAGTTTACTGTGTGATCAACCAAGTGTCCATATGCAGCAGTGAGGAAGAAAGAGCACATAAAATGTTTTGGTTGGGTGCAGAATAGAAAACTAATGTGCAATCTTTGAGTGAGATTATAACAAAAGTGTCCAAAATTAAATAATAAAAAAAAAGAATTCCAAAATAAAAAATGTTTGTTTGGATGCTTCACAATTTCATTTTATATTTTATATTTTTTACTTTCAGAATGTCTTTTTAATTGAATTGAAAATTCAAATTGAAATTAAGTTTGAACACATTGGGCTTCTATATATGTTTATGAAGGCAGACATTTTTGCTGTTGCACATATATGGCAGGTACGGTGTTACCACACTCATGCCAAACAACAAACAAAAAGTGATCATTTACATTTATAACAGGAACATTTTAAGATAAAATGAGGCACGTTTTTTAACTGTAGACTTAAATAATCCTCAGAGATATCATCATATCATCATCATCATCATCATCTAATAACAAGAGAAATGTATCTCAGTAGTTTTGATCAGGGGGAACCTCTGTCATATCACTAATGGTAATCATACACTGTACAATCTCCAACATTACCAGCAGAGGGCAGAATTTGAGGCAACATATCAAATCAATCATGGTGCATTATACTGGCGGTGGAGTTAATTAGAAAGGCTTTTGCATTACGGATCAGGGATAAGGTTAAAAAGAGTTAGACTGCAGCTGTAATGAAAGAAAACAGGGCATGCTGAAGAGCAAAGATTAACATATCTCTGGCGCTGGGAGAAAGCGAGAGCAGATACAGAAACAGTTTTAGTAAGGCAGAGGCAGGGGGAAATTAATCTGAAAGAAAAAGGGCAGCAAGTTGTAAGCTTCTTATTAAACAGGATACAAATCTATGGTAGAGGTAGTGGTAACTCCTCTTCCTGTCTCACTAAAGATCTGTCTTACACTGGATGTGCAGCTTTAACAGATATAAACACTTTTTAATTTAGTTTCAAAGGTTATTGGCATAAAATATAAACAACTACGTAAAAACATGTAAAAAATTATTGATGATTCAACCTCTTCATGCAGTATCAATGTGTTTACCTGCTTTGTGGTTAGGGTTAGCATTTTTTTGCTTTACCCCTCTGTATTTAATAACTGAATAAGGGCATTCATTCATTCCATCATCCATCGTGAAGACGAATGAACACTTGGAGCCTTACCCGAGGAACTGGGCTCCTGAGGGCCCCACCTCGATAAGCCTGCTGGCCAGGCCTTCGCCCTCAACCATCGGGGGCATGGTGGCCAGACGGTGTCTCTTCACGAGCCGGCACGTCACCCGCGTGGGCGCGCTGCACTTCCTCGGCGGGATGATGATGCGCAGACCGTTGTGCCGGCAACCACGCATAGCTCCGCCCCTGGCGTCCACCATGAAGCTGACCAGGAAGCTGGGATGGGAAAGGAAAGTATTTCCACAATTTAAAGATGTGTAACATTACGCCCATTAAGTGATGAGAATGTAAACACCAAAGTTACTGGTTAATAATCCAAAATTACATACACATATTTGAATGTTTTGTGTCGCTAATTTGGAAGCTGCCTTTTCTCAGTTGTTCGGTCGTTTCATTGCGTCAGACTCAACTTTTAAGGGCAACATCAGCTTTACAGGTTTGAAATATTTTGGTGTTTATTTTCTCAACACTGAACGGACAAGACAAGAATCGCTCTCATCAAACTGCATCAAACAGTTTTTCACTTCATAGCTTCAGACTCTTTGACATCACTCCCCATGCAAAGTGGCAAATACTGTGTGCACATGAGTCTCACATCTGAATGGGGGTGGGGGGTGGGGCAGG
>NW_019525247.1:1562965-1563369 GCF_002814215.2 Seriola lalandi dorsalis
ATTTCTGAAGCCTCTGATTCAGGTGATGATGACCTGTAACCTTTAAACTCACGATTAGGCTCTAGCCAAGCCTGACTAAAGTCAGGTACAGGTGAATCATTAGAAAGTCTTCTGCATTTACTCAATGATGCTAAGGACTCAGGAGACGAAGGTCGGTCTTCTACAACCCTTGGGAAAGATAATTCCATTTCCATATCTGAAAACTCTGATTCAGGTGAAGAAGACCTTAAGTCTGTGTGTGATATGGACTGCTCTTGCAGTATCGGTGTAAATTCAGGTATGGGTGAGTCTGGAGAAAGAAGTCTAAATTCATCTCCAGATGCAGTTGAATCAGGAGATGCTGCTCTGTCCTCAAAAAGCCAGGGGATACACAAATCTGTCTCTAAATCCTCATCTGAATGTAC
>NW_019525247.1:1563389-1569433 GCF_002814215.2 Seriola lalandi dorsalis
GTGGGGGGTGGGGCAGGGGGGTTGGGTGTGATGAGGTTACATTACAGTATGATAACATACCAAATTCTAATGTGATTGTGTCTGTGTAGTGGCTTCAATGAAGCAAACACAACAATGATTAAAACACATAAAGGTGACAAGAAACACTTGTTATTGAATTCAGCAACACGCCCAGTAAAACTGTTAGAGACAAAGACTCTGTCCTCTGCTCTGTTCAGTAACTTTAATGATTAAAAGACAGTAAATCAATCAGATCCAAGATGACTGTCCTATACTTTTTACAATAATATGCTGAATCTTGTGCAATGCCAAGAACTCTTCAGACTAATATGGAGCATTGATAGGTGTGTTAGTGGAAACGCACCATTTCAAATTCACACATGGCGACAAATTAAAGGAAAAACCTGAAAAAACTGTGCAGAGACAGGATGACAGTGTCTCCTGCCACAGGTCACAAGGGGTCACTGATGGTTTGATGAGTATGAAAATGATGTGACACCAGATCTCAACCCAGCTGAACATCTACATGTTGGAGCGATGTGTTAGACAGCCCTCTCCACCACCATCATTTAACACCACATAAGGGAATGTCTGTCTGAAGAATGGTTCTTCCTCCAGTAGAGTTCAGAGACTTGGAGCAGTGAAGCTGTTCTAGCAGCTCATGGTGGAACAACACTGTACTGAGACTCTTTATGTTGGTTTTCCTTTAATTTGTCACCTGTGTGTTTAACATACAGAGACCTGGTGAACCTGACTGAAAGACAGGCGATACAGGGCAGTGCTGGTTAAGGACAGTAAACATACACAAACACCTCTCCACCAGGAGAGCACACTGTGAGGGGAGGAAGAGAATGATGAAGATGAGGACGCGTATGATGTAATCAAGGTGCAGAAGGTCACCTGCTGTGGTCTCCATGATCATGGCACGGAGAGGAATGGCTAAAAACAACAACCACATCAGACAGAAAGGAATCAAAGGTCAAGCAGAAACAGCTGAGAAAGAGGGGCAGCATCAGAGAGGAGGCACTGAGACGCTGAGCACCAACTCACAGTGAAATCTGCATTAACCAGATATGTTTAGCAAGAATCACAAAAACATTATTGCAAAATTGTGTCTTAATTACACAGAAATTCCACTGATGTTATGTCTGTAAACATGGAAAATATTTGATGCGTCCCTGCGAAGGTTCAACATTTTGAATTTAGTTTCTTTCCTAGAGTGAGATGAGCATAGTGGTGTCAATCTCATGTCTGTGTGTGGAGTCAGTATGTGATTAGCCTAGCCTAGCTTAGCATTAAGACTGGAAGCAGCAGCTGGCCTATCAACACCTCTCAAGCGTATTGATCAATTTTCATAACCTCTACTCAACCACAAATGTAAAACCTAACATTTGTGGTTTTACATACTGGAACTACTTCTTGACAAACAACAGTTTATCCTTCCACCCAGAACTTCTGAGCAGTGTTTCCAGCTATAGTGTAGGCTAACCACACGTTGACTCCAGACTGCTCCTCACTCCAAATCATTACATTTCCCATAATGTTGTCTTTTGTTCTTAAATGTAAACTTCACTGAAATGATAGCAAATAAATCTATGTGTGTGTATATTGTTTCATGGTATTTTACAAGCCAAAAGGACAAAAAAGTTTTTGAAGTTAAAACATTAGTTCAAAATTCTCTGTAAATGTTTATACAAATATACAAATATATAGATTTATTCTAGTCATTTTGTTAATTTCTTCATGGAGTGTAAAGATGCATAAAAGCAGAAGACAGTCACAGGATTTCAGACAGATTAAAGACAAAATTACAAGAGTCTCATTAAAAAATAGACAATATCCAAATATCTTTACACTCTGTAATTCCAGCAGCTGAAGTGAGAGAAGCACTTCACTCCCAGCACCAGCGACATAACAGATCATTTAAACACTTGAAGCTAAAATTAAGGCAAATAAGCAAATTAAATCATGTAATTGTAAATGTAATGAACCGCTTGTACCACACTAGCAGCTCTGCTATCTGGACATTGAGAAACAGGATTAATTGTTTTTGAATATTCATGAATTTACATGATGTTTCAGTAAATGAACGTCTGCACATTTCATCCTCTGCCCTCATATTCCAAAACGTAAGGGTTTCACAATTTTATTATTCAGTTTGTTGACCATAGATTTTGGTTGTGAACCATTGTTTTCTCCAGTCTGACTGTACCTACCCGGAGTGGATGGGACTAGAGGATAAAGCCACGTTGTCCAGGTTCTCTGTTCCCCAGCTCAGTCTGTATGAATCTCTCTCATTCTCCCTCGCCAGTGATGAAACCTGGAACCAAACAAAGAACCTTATTATAGATAAACCACTAAAACTTAGAAAAATGGTGCTTATACAGTCTGTTACTTTCCATTAGTGATACAAACAGCATCGCATCAGAGAAGAGCCACAGTGACTATCACAGCTGGAGGTGTATTTCACCTGCGGCGGCTGTGACCACGGTGACCAGAACTGTACCTGGTGGCTGATGAGCATCTCGTCCATCAGGCCTTCATGTTTGGGGGAGTAGTAGCTGTGGTGGGTGGGGGTGAAGGACCTGTCTGAACTGCAGCAGAGAAGAGGAAAGCAGTGAAGCAGATGATGCTCAGAGATCACGACAGTAACAGATCACAGCAGAGCAGGAACTCATGAGGACCACAAAACTGACTATCAGTTACACTCACTAACAGCTATCAAGATTAGTTGAGTTACTGTCCTTGATCTCATGACTTGCATGAATGTCAATTAGGGAAGAATTACGTAATTAAATAGGTGAACTAATTTTAGCAGATAACTGCGATAATATTCCAAATGTGCATACAAACACCAAAATGTGTATGTTTATCCTTCAGGGGCCATTCATTTGAAAAATCCCATTAGCCACTTGATATTTCAAAATTTCAAGTGTCCACCATTCCTGGCTTTGGAAACACATATTTTACCACAGAATTGAACCCACAAGATTGATTTTGTAATTGAATCTTATGTTTTAGACCATGAGGATGTCAAATTCACAACTTACATTTCCTCACAGCTTTATTTGTGTGGTTTCTAACATGTAATGTGAAAAATTCTGCATAAAACACAATGTATCTGCAAATTATTTATTATGAACAATGAATCGAAAGTTCAGTAAGAGTCGACAGTCTACTTGTTTTACTGGTCTTTATCTTAACATTAGCTTGCTAGGCTTTTTTGTATATATATGTACGTATATATTTTGTGAGTGATATTTTTGCTGAAATATACTTTCATTTAATTTCCTACAGTGGATTAAATTTCACCTTCTGCAGTCTTAAAATGATTTTGACACCTGGATTACTCCTATGAGAAAATAGTGGATGAACATTTTTCAAATAAAAACAAACATTTCCCTGGGCAAAAAGTGGTGGCCATCTTGATTTTTCGAGTGGCTTATGGGTTTTATTAAACGAGCAATTAATACCCAAGGAGGATTTGTGCCAAGTTTAGCACTGGTATCCACATTTGAAAGATTTCCCTGGAATATGCAGTTATCTGCTGAGCTAGAGCTATTAAACACAAATTGAGTTTGGGGCTGGGTATAGTTTAACATGTTTAAATCTTAATGCTGAAACAACAGCCATGTAATTTTAGCAGCAACAAGGCTAGCACTGTCTCACACCCGTCTTACATTTTATTATTATGGCTATGGCTGAACAGGCAAATATAACATAAAACAAATAAGAAAATCTAATTATGATTTAAATCAGGAAATATCTGGAAAAAAAGCGATATCGTTCATTAAAAAAAAGTTGAATACCCAGCCCCAGACTAACCTGAACAGTTACACTGGTTTTTACAGAAGTGCTGAAGGTTTAAAAGGCCAAACATCTGGCCAGCGTCAGCACATACCTTTGCATTCGACTATAGAGGATGACAATGGAGACCAACGATGAAGAATGAGCAGGAGAGGTTGCAAAACACACACACACACATATAGATAATCAAATACAGGCAAGAGGAAAGGTTTTGTCAGTACACACAGATACACACACATAAAGTTAGTACCACCATCACAGTAATTTACTGCATCAGTAATTAGACAGGAACAGAGTCAAAAGAAGGATCGTATCAGAATAGAAACACAACTGGGTCACAGATTATTTTAGAAAAGAATTATACGTAAAACAAAAAACAACAGCTCCACAGGGATCAAGTGTTTGCTCCATGGAGCAGATTAATATTTTTATTCCTTTATTTATTTTTTATTTTTAACTATAGAAAAAGTTTTTCACCTCAAAGCAGAGATTAAATGAGTTAATTAACCAAAACCAAACCTGAACCCTGGTCAGATTATTGTAGCTGCTTGTTAGCTGAGTTAAACGTGACAGTGTCTGACATACCTGTCGGTGCGTCCCCCCTCCAGGCTGAAGCGGAGGTAGTTCATCCCATCCAGGTACTGTCCGGGGAGGGAGTCATCTCCCAGCTCCCTGAGGTCCTCTGCCCTCAGATACTCCCCTCCGTCACCCGTCATCGTGTCGTCGCCTTCAAAGAGCAGACAGAGGGTCAGAGGTGAGTTCTTGAGTGAAAGACAAAACAAGCTCATCACAGGAACAGGGAGCTTTTAAGAGCATATGGCCGTTAGTCAGGTTACAACTGATACGATACGAATACAGACAGCAGACGTTTCACACTGCAGCGCTAACATGTTAGCACAGAATAAGTTGAAAGATAAAAGGCAACTAGCACTAGAAGAGTAGAAACAGCTTGTCAGCGCTGACAGCCACTGTCATCTTCTCTTCATCAGTTTACACCTTTCACTCCAGATGGAAACTAACTGACGACTGATGAGCGGGAAACGATTCTTAAACCCGGAAAAAGTCTTAAGTCACCTTCAACTTACTAGCTTTTTCTTGAGCTTTCAATTGCACCAGCACCTGGAGTCTGCGAATTTATCTACTGATGAAGACTGTGAAATATGAGTGATAGCCCCTCCAAAAACATGTAAGTGGACCTTGAATTGAGCTTATTCTGTAGAACTAACTCAAACAGTAGAATCCATGTGTATCATAATGCTTTTTGCTTCTTAACTGAACAAACCAGAATTAGCAACTTTAGAATTACATAACATTAAAATGAGCAAACTCATCATTTAGCTTCTCATTCCAGAGGCTGCAGAATCACTGTCATCTACCATATTTCCAAATTCTGATTCTAGAAACAGTTAACTCTCCGCTCTGTCATCTTATACCAACAGATACATGTTTCTCTATGGCCTTGTTTTCTCTGCATGACAGTGGTAAAGCTCTTCTGCCGTTCCACTACTGTACAGCAGGGGTCAGCATCACTATTGGTTGCAGGTTAACCTGGGCCAAAACACTCACTTTCATCTTATAGCTTTTATGGCACATTAACACTTCCACGCTCTCAGACCCATGAACATAAAAAGATCTAACACTCATGACAAACCCACATGAATGGCACATTAATATTTATGGATGGATTTAAAATAAATTTAAAGTAACATTAAATTAAAGAAATAGACAATATCTTTAAATGTGACCATTTTACCACCTGCTATAGGCTTGATAATATTATGAGGTGAGCTTTCTTCCAAACATATTTCGAATCATTGTTTGAATATATATCCAGTGCCAGTCAAAAGGTTTGGACACAGTAAGGTGCTGGGCCACCAAAACAGCTCCAGTGCTCCTTGGCATTGATTCTCCAAGTCACGAGGGGTCACTGAGGGTTTGATGAGTATGAAAATTATGCGAATCATAGATAAAGACCTTCACAGTCACCTGATCTCAACCCAGTTCAACACCTACGGGAGATTTTGGACCGAGGTGTTAGACAGCACTCTCCACCATCAACTCCTCCAACCTGAACAACCAGACAGGTGGTTTGTTCCAACCTTATGATACGACTGTTGGGACTCAGTCATTCAATAGACCAAATGTTTCTTTGCTCCACTGGACAAAGGAATTCACACCCCACAGTTCCTCACGGTTCACACCTGGGGATGACCCTTCCCCCCCACGGACCCCACTGG
>NW_019525247.1:1569484-1611976 GCF_002814215.2 Seriola lalandi dorsalis
AGTCAAAAGGTTTGGACACAGTAAGGTGCTGGGCCACCAAAACAGCTCCAGTGCTCCTTGGCATTGATTCTCCGAGTCACGAGGGGTCACTGAGGGTTTGATGAGTATGAAAATTATGCGAATCATAGATAAAGACCTTCACAGTCACCTGATCTCAACCCAGTTCAACACCTACGGGAGATTTTGGACCGAGGTGTTAGACAGCACTCTCCACCATCAATTCCTCCAACCTGAACAACCAGACAGGTGGTTTGTTCCAACCTTATGATACGACCCATAGGATTTGTCTACCGAATTACTGCGCCAAGGGCAGCAGGCGTATCGGACCTTGGTTGTCATGGTTACAATAATAAACAGACAGACTCTACCAAGTGCGGCGTACCCATCTTCATCGCCATAGTTACTATCATTACGGTCATGGCATGATTAGGTTTACGGAAAGATGGTGATTTGGGTTAAAATAAGTCCTTCCTCAAGATTAGACAATCTTTGTTGTCGTGGTTACAGTAATAACAAGGAACGGTCATGGATAATAGAAACAACATGAACTGCTGGTTTCACATGGGAATTGAACCTGCTGCACACACGACCGGCTTGTTTTTTACAGGAGGACAGAGGGACTATAAGAAAAGGTTTTCTTCCTCCCTGTAGCGTTCAGAGACTTAGAGAATCAAGGCCAAGCAGCATTGAAGTTGTTCTGTTCTGTTGCAACACTTACTGCAATACTAAGACACTTCAGTTTCATTTGTCCACAGAGCAGCAGACGGTGATGGTGTGCCGCACCACAGCGACACGGGCCTGAGAGTGTAGCGGATCAGGCTGTAGCCGGGAGATACTGTGGTAAATGCAGGGGAGTTGTAGCTGACTTTGGCCCAGGTCTGGCAAAAAGCTTTATGATGATGACCCTCATGAGAGAAATCTGACGACCCTCTCCCCTGGATTCAAACCACTGTCTTTGCATCACTGGTGTCCAAACATCATGGTGTAATATCTGCAGTTAGTAAAGTGGCATCTCCGTAAACAGCTGGTTCTGCATTCATCATGCACAACACACGACCCCCACTCCAGGGTAAAACCAGCACAGCAAGGCCTCAGGCAAAGCCCCGAGCTGAGTACCTTCCATATCCATGAGGTCGTCTGACATAGCATCATCATCAATGGATCTGAATTCTGAGGGTAGACAGCACAGTCACTCTTTACCTCCTAACATCTTACACTTACAGAGTTGTGTTTGCAAACCGTTGCTCTTTTCCACACTCAGCAGAGCAACATTACCTGAAGAATCTAAGGTCAATAATACCAGTTAGCCGCTAAGTGTTTCTGTCCAGTGCTGGTTAGTGTCCAGTGGGCATCATGCATGTGTCCAAACTCACCCTCTTCATCGGAGACGTCCAGGACTTCAGTCATGGTCTCCGGGACATTCAGCTTGTGTTTCTCTGTCACCGTCTGGCAGCAGGGGAGGAAACGAGTCTCTTTAACCATCGTTCACAACTCACATAAATCACCTCCCACAAAAGATTCCAGTTCAAAGATGAGGAAGCACTGAAGAGATCTCATTTTGTATGTGTATGTGTGTGTGTGTGTGTGTGTGTGAGACGTACCGTTGTGGTGGTGATGATCTCCTCTGTGACGACCCTCAGCGTGTCCACCACAGAGATGTAGCCCAGCCTCCGAGCGATGCCCAGGGCAGTGTTACCATTCTGGACAAGGAGAAGAAGTGAATGAGATGTGTGTATCCATGTGTGTGTGTGCGTGCTTGTATTTTTGTGTGGATGAGTGTTTACGCACCACAGTGATAGCATTGGGCTTGGCACCGTGCTGCAGCAGGACGTTAATGATGTGTGTGTTGCCTTGCTGGGCCGCCTGGTGGAGGGGAGTGTATCCATTCTGGGAGGGAAAAAGAGAACAGTGTCAAAATGTAAAAATGAAGGAAGGAGAAGAAAGAAGGTAAGAGGGAAGGAAGGGGGAAGAAAACTGAGGAAGGCAAGTGATTAGAAAGGAATTAGAATAACTATATATTTTTTTTAATGAGCTAAACCTATTTTAGTCACCTTTAGCTTTTCTTCTTTATTTCTTACTATTGTATTTTATTAACTGATTTATTTTCCTAAATTTACCTACCAAAAGTCGTCCCTATAAGCTTTGCTGTGAGCAGCACAAACTAAAATCCATTCACTTCCATTATAGAGGAGTGGAGGCAGGAATCTCGGAGATGAATGTTTGTAAATCAGGATGTTTTTGTCATTTGAATGAACCAACCCTTTAATACAACCTGAGGCTTGAGATGAGTATAAATAATGACACCGATAACAGCTAGTTGTAGCATTACTCCAATACATACAGCCCAGTGTTTCCTGTCACTCTGTGGCTTCACCCTACAGAAACATAATATATGACATATGTCTCTCTATATCAAGAAGGGCGTTGCCATATGTGTCACTTATGAGGGGATATATTATTTTCACATATATTAATTCTCTGCATATAGATATAAGTTCATAAAACATGAAATACCCATAGCAAAATGTGTATATGTACATTTATTAAAAATATCTCTATGATGACTTTTTATATGGTATAACATGTTCCATCATATATGTTTATGATATATATTTAATTTATATAGTTTATTAAAATGACATACATATAAAACCTCTCTCTCTCTCTATCTCTCTCTCTATATATATATATATATATATATATATATATATACATATACATATATGGATTTACATAGCGTATGTCTACAATATAAGGATACATACATAAACATAAATATTTCTATGGGTTAGACATGTCAATATATGAAATTGTTCACGTTTCTAATTGGTTTCATATATTAGTTTTGCATATATGTATTTCATTTATATATATACATATATTTTATATATGGAAATTCAATATATGTACATAAACAACATTTGCGTATGGGTGCAATGACATGTTTTTCAACATTCGGACAAACTGCTTCCTGTTCATGTAGAAAGTGAATAATGATGAGTGGTATAACGCCACATATGATGCTTCTATAATTTGATTATCTGAACGCTTCAACCATCTTGCTCCAGCCGGAGTACCTTGGTCTTAGCGTTGACACTGGCTCCATTCTGAAGCAGGAAGTTGACCATCTTGGCGTTACCATAGTGACATGCTACAATGAGCGGCGTGTATCCCAACTGCAAAACAAGTAGTCAGTCATGAATAACACAAAATATAACACTTTTCTGGCTAGAGAGACACTGTAAAAATACTGAATATGATGAATTGAAGATGACTCTTCAGTAATATCATCTTGTAACCAGAAGGTGTAAAGCTACATGAAGAAGATCAGAATAGTGAGTGCTCATACTTTGGTCTGCTGGTCAAGGTTGGCTCCGTTCTTGGCGAGGATCTCAGCCACAGTCACTCTGTCCTCCTGGGCTGCCAGATGGAGGGCAGTCAGGCCGCTCTGCATGAGGGACACACACACACAACAGTTCATTCACAGCAGCCATGTTCAGACCAGAGTCTGTCCATTCTGCCCTGTCAGATATCATCATGTAGCTGATGTGACATTGTGAAGGAGGAAGATTTAGGCCTGAAAGCAGCAGGTTGACAGGGTCATTACAACTATTTGTACTTAAACACTACAGTATGTGAATGTTCTGTCGGTTACTAAGACTTATAGTATTCAGACATACTGTAGCAAGGCACAATAACATAGCTGAAACACTCTCATGCGCCATTTACTGAGTTTTACTCAAAAACCATGTTTCTGCAGTACCTTGGTGGGGACGTTGATCTCAGCTCCTTTGCTCATGAGCAGGTCAGCCATCTCGGCGTGGCCCTCCTGGGAGGCCAGATGGAGCGGAGTTACACCCTGCTTGGTCAGGATGTTGGTCTCGGCTCCGTACTGCAGCAGGACTGTGGCGATTTCCATCTGGTTCTTCTTCGCCGCGATGTGGAGGGGAGTGTAGCCGTTCTGATTCACCAGGACAGAGGACAGACAGGAAATGGTGTCACTTTGGTGCATGGATTGAGCCTTAGAGCCCCACTGTTGTCTGAAAACTATTAAAACACATCAGTGAATCACACTGTTGCACTGGGCGACTTGTTCCTTCATCACCATGAACACACACACTGTAGTTTTGACTCAATGCCACACACACACCATCCTGCCGCCGGAGATACTCACTAGAGCACCAAAGGAGGATTAATCCGCTGCTGAAAGTAGTACCCAACAAAGATGTTGAATAAAAAAATATCTAATATATGTGATATATAATATCTAAAATATAGTATGTTTATAGAGGGAAAAGTTCAGTTTGACAGAAAAAAGTCCAACTACCTGTTCTCGGTTATTATCACTTGAGCTAAGTATAGCTTCAGTCACATGGTAACAGATGAGAGCCTGCTGCTTCAATTTCTGTGTTCAGTTTTTCTACTCATGTTTATTATCTTCTTTTACTGGATGTAGTTCTGTATGTATGTTCAGCTGCTCATGGAATATACAATAATAATATAATATTTGAACCATATACCCTAAATAAGGCATACAGTCTGAGTAGATACTTGGGAACTGTCAGTTCTCCAGGTAGAAGTGAATAAAGGAAAATACAAATCAGAATATCTCATTTAGCCACATTTCAATATTTCATATTTCAAATACTGGAGGTTTCTATTGGAGGAGACCAGCATCAAAAAAAATTTGGTTTGAGGTGTTTATGAGAAAATGAAAAAATCACTGACATACTATTGCATGCACTCATTACCATCACCTCTACTGTCAAGTCACACAAGGTTCAAGGTTTTCAAAGATTCATTCATAAAACCTGCTGTCATCAGTCACTGCACAATAAACTGAATGAAAACTGGAGGATGAACCTCGCTGAATGTCTGAATATTAACAATAAACTGATATTTGTTTACTCTAGTAAAAGTTATGTTGCTTTGCCCTGAAGTAAAAGTATGAATATGATGATTATAAGCCATGATCTCCCCAGGAGTGTCTCCAAGATCAGTCCTACTTTATCCAGTAAGAATCTAGAGACTGTCGCTCTCTATGTAACTCTCTTTATACATGTCTGAGTCAACAGAGCCAACAGAAACCACAGCTTGTCAGACTTCTCACCGAAACCAAAAGCAGAGAGCACTGTACAGTTTTTGTGTCTCTTCACTGGCTTCTGCTAAATGTTATAATTGCACCTGAGTACATTTCAGATCTGCTGACACCATATGTGCCCAGGCACAACCTGAGGTCCTCAGCCAGAGCTCTGTTAGCCAGTCCACAATCCTGGCTGAGGACTAAGGCTGACCTTTTTTTTTTTATCATTCATTTATCATTTCATTTTATTGTTCCTCCTCAGTTTCATCATGTCTTGTAAAGCACTTTTAACTGTAATATAAATAAAAAAATGAGCATCTTTTCTGTATGATTTCTGTTTATCCTCAGTGGAAACCAGTGGTTCTGGACAGAGTGAGTTCCACTGACTCCAGCACAGTTCGTATGATGTCTTTGTCCCAGTTTGATTGTGCTGTGCGACTGAGTTATGACCCTGGGAAAAGGGAAATTGGCTCATCGGAAAGAAGATTATTTTGACCTTCTGGCTACATTGCCACATCTTCACAACTGAAAGATGTCGATAGGGTTTCCACTCCAGGAACAAGCTCTCCTGTCAGCACAGTGAGTTTAGTGTGCGCTCTCACCTTGGCCATGGTGTGGGGGGGCGCTCCTTTGTCCAAAAGCAGGAGCGCAACCTTCTGGTTATCATAATGTGCTGCGACATGGAGCGGGGTGAGGCCGTTCTGTGAGGGAGGGACGGTGAGTGCACATGAGTTAAATAGCAGTTAGTGCAGTATGAAGCCGTTAACACCACACACACACACACAGAGTTAATAGTGTGTGTTAAAGGGATGAGACTGCAGGTTGACATGAATTTGAGTTATATTAGACAGCAGATGTTGGAAGGATTACTGGGTTGGTCCTTAATATGACGCAAAGAAGAATATATTCAAAGGAAAAAAAAGGAATCTTTATTTAAAAAGGGTTCAGTTAACAGTTTATGTTTCCTGGAAGAAATCATAGTTAATCCAAACAAAGGAACAGCTGATTTATTCAGACTAGTCTTACCGGTGCTCTCGTCGACAACTTAACCTCAATACAGAAAAATAGCAACACACGATTTAAATGAACAGGCTTTTACATTTACATGAAAATGCTTCATTAAAACATCAGTTAGCTCTATGAATAAAGAGGCATGATGCCCTTTGATCACACTGTACAGAGCAGTAACAACTATAAAGACGAATATAAATAGTTGTTGGTTCATTTAAATAGTTGATAGAAATAATACATACCTTTCCAGCAGAGTCAGGCGGAGCGCGACGTTGCAGCAGAAGTTTGGCTACATCCAGGCTTCCGTACTTGGAGGCCACATGAAGGGGAGTAAAACCTTTCTGTGGAGAGACACAGCCAGAGATGGGAGATGAAGGAAAGGCAATAAATGTAGGATATCTATACAGTTCAGCTTCATCCAAATCTGGTCAAATATGTCATTGGTTCCTCTGATCTACATATTAATCTGCTTAATATATGAATTCAATACTGTAAGACACAAGCAAGTCATTTATACCTTTTTTTTTATTTTCTAAATTACTTTGATTTATTGTATGAAAACATTTTGTGCCTGAACACGTTCATATGTTTAGTGAACCATAAACAGTAGAGGACTTTCGGCTGAACTGAACGAATGAGTTTACAAATGATGAACGTGAACGTGAGCGCGTTTTTACGACAGTTTTGGCTCACGTTTTTACGACACGACGCATGACGTCTCCATAGAGACGGTCCAGCTTGGCAGGTGTTAGCGGTACAGACGGTACAGACGCATCTCTACTACTGCTGAAGCCAGTTGGTTTGAGCATTTGAAGCAGTTTCATGAACAAACAAGTGAAGACTCAGACGGATTAGATTTAAACACAGTTTTAAATGTAACTCATGTCTGTGATTCTTCAGTGCTACAATAATTCATTTAGTTTGGGAGTGGCAGTGATTTGGGGCTGGTGATGGATGGTAGAAGGAGGTTCTTTTGAAAGAAAATATCGGCCTTCATTTATTTAAAAAAAATGAACTATGAACATGAGCTAGTTTATTTTCATCTGTATGAACTGAAGTTTGAACTAGTTCTTTTTAAGTGAGAACTGGCACAACACATTGTTAGCTGTAGTGGTCACTGTCCAATACTCTTCCTAAACAATAAAAAAAAAATTTAATCTTCTCTTAAGGCTTCATAGGAATGTGTGTGTGTAATGTGTGTGTTTTGTTAGTGGCAAAAAAAACCATTTAAGAACATGCTGGCATGCTGGTGCAATTCAAAAATAACCGTGATTTCACTTGAACGCCATTTCACATTAAAAGCAGCAGAGGGCGCACTTTAACTGTTCTAACATACTGAAAAGCCTGTGCTGGCAGAAACCACATGACCAGTGTGTTTACGGCCCAGCCCTGCCCAGGGAGGGAGTCGTCCTTTGTTTGTCAAACCCTGGATTATATCTGATGTAATGGCTGTTTGGAAGAAACAAGGAAAAATGATGGAGAGGAGAAAGAAGGGGGGGGGGGGGTATCAAGGGTATCAGCTGTTATGAACATGTTTGTATGGATGGAGAGTGTTACTTGAATGACAACAACTTTCCCTGGTTTGGTTGCTATAGCGACAGCCACGCCCTTCCTCCCCAGAGAGAAACCAAGGAGAGCGACATGAGGAAAAGGAGAAGCACTGAACCCTGACGATACGACATCATACAGCGCTTTTTCTGAATTAATACGAGAACTAATTTGTCCAGGACTGGATGCACAGTAAAGATCTCCACAGTGCAGCCCCCACTGGTAAACACATCTACAGTGATGATGAGAAATCACTTGATTTTAGGCTTCATGCACAATCCAGAGGGAAGCAGCAGCTTCACAGGTTCATCAATCATTCATGGAAACTGGGTCAAAGACAGAAACCTGCAGATGCAACATTAACCTCTTTATGTTGTCCTCAGGAGGAAACCATGACATGGGTCATATCTGCACTATCTTTAAATTACTGATACTAAAATGCTGGTTTTGATCATCAGCATCAGTTTACTAATCTGGAGGAATACTACTCTGCTCTGGCCAAAACAATGTTATCACTTGTATTATGGGACATGTAGCATCCAGTCTTTCTGAAGCTTGAAATAGACTATAAATGTCACATTTGAAGGCTTGTTGGACCCAAATGCAAACAACAGAAAGGAGAAAGGGATTTAATAACAAAAAATAACTTATATAAATGAATTCAAAAAAACAGTTAGGAACAAAAAGAAACAGAAAATCATAAAACACAAGGAACACTAGAGCAAGACTGGAAATTACTGGAAACTGCAAAAAATCCAAACTGAGCGCTACAGGCTGATGACAGAAGAAGAAACAGACAAAGGTGAAGACAGAGACTTAAGTGCACGGTGGAGGCAAGGGGCAATAGAACACAGGTGGAGCACATTAGGGCGGGGCAGACAATTACCAAGAAGGAAAACAAGACAAAGACAGGAAGTAAACTAACGTGACAGAAATAAGGGAAGTGATTTCAAAATATCAAATACAAAGCAATCAAACAAAAAGTGTCCAAAAGAGTCCAAAGTAAAAAAGTGTTCAAATATAAAGTGTCCTCTAAGGGCAAACCATGACAAAAATCCTATTTATCTGAGCATCTGCTGCATTTATTTTGAACCCGGTTCTTTCTCTATCTCACATTTCCACAGTGTTTGTAGAAGTGAAGAACAAAATCCCAGCAGTGCCACTTTAAAAGGTTTGGCTGTTGTGTTGCATGAATTATTTGTTTTTATGCATCATTTTGTCCAACTATTACATACTACACAGTAGTACTATACAGTACTGCTATGACGACTGAGTTTGCTCACATGAATCAATCATTTCCATTTGAACATTGATTTGAGTGGCACCAAATTACCACAATGAGACAGGCTACATAAAAATGCCAGGGAAACTAACCCAAAATATATACAGTATATATATTTTTTAGTGTGGCCCGAACAAATCAACGTTTGCAACCAATCTTATTCTAGACCATCCCCCTCCCACCAGGAAGACAGGGGACACATTTATTTAAAGAAAACTTGTCACCTCTAAGTGACAGGGTTAGCATGTATCAAGGTCAGTGTGTGTAGCACATGATGTTCTGTCATGGCTGACAGGGTGGAGATGGTTGCAACAAGTTATTGTAACTGTCCCCGAGCTGAGCAGCAAAATCACAACAGACACACAACAGTGTGTTTCAATGCTTTTAGTTCAAAATAGGCAAAATATGCAGCTAATTTTGTCTCATAGTACAACTGATACAACGATAATTGCTCATTTTAATGCATAAGAAAATACAACCAAGTTATTTTGTGAATGATTTTGTTAGTCTCTCATGTTCTTATAATATATACATCTGTTCTGTTCATCATAAGCAATAAAATCAATAAATTGTGCCCATATTGACGGAAAGTAGGTTTCAACAAAACTCAATAACTGCTCTTTGATAAATATTATTACATGAATAAATAATACTTTAATATTATTGTACAACAGTGCATATTTTCAGAATGCTGTGCTTATTGAGACAAAAAGTGAAATAGTGAAATTTAATGTTTTTTTATGCTGCAGCCGTCCTCAGGGCTGGAGTCAGTTGGAACAACTGAATTCGTCCATTCAAATAAATATAGTGAATGATCTGTTTTATGTGATCATCTTTAAATGGTGTGGGTAATCAGCAGACTTAATAAATAAAAGTTTGGTTGGTTTCTGAGTAACTGAGAGAAATGTTGCAACCATCCCCAGTCTGTCCTAATTTTCAGTATTCATTCAGAATTTTTCCCTTTAGTTAAAAAAACCTTTCATGGATTGTTACAAATAGATTTTATTTTTTATTTTTACTTTTTGTTACTTTGTGACTAAAGCTTTAAAATGTAGCATAGATGCTTTACGCTTCAAAGTATGTCGTTTTTTTTTCATGGCTCAAGCCACAAGACATGAGAGGGTGGGGGGAGTGATAAGATATGAAACCTCTGAACACTGCTGTAGGAGTTAGTTAGTGTTGAAATGGTCAAATATAAAGACGACGTATAATATGGAAACAAACACGTGGCTCCTCCACCCACCTTGGTTGCCAGTGAGTGTGAAGCCCCGGCCTCCAGCAGCACAGAGGCCGTCTCCACCTGCCCCTCCCTGGCGGAGATGTGGAGGGGGGTGTAGCCGTTGGTTGTGGCAGCGTCAGGATGGGCCATGTGCTGCAGCAGCAGCTGGACAATCTCTGTTTTTCCCAGACGGGATGCAATATGGAGGGGAGTCTGGTCCTCCTACACACAGCACAGAGGAAGAACAACCCATCCATTTTTATTTTTAAAAAAAATAGCTTATTCTGTTTAGTGGCAAAATATTCAAGTAAATGTGTTCGTAGCGTGAGCTTCTGTAGAAACCAGGATTATCACCCGTGCTCTAGCATCCACAATCGCTCCGTTCCTCAGCAAACATCTGACCACCTCCACCTGACCCGCCCTGGCTGCCATGTGTAACGCTGTTTCTCCACGCTGTGCAAACAACATACAGCATACGGCTCAGCAGAGTCAACACACACACATATTCAACAGATATTTGCACATACTGAAGCTAAAAACTTCCACTTTCATAGTATTTCCAGCAACTTTTTCTCATTTAAAAGTAAAAAATAATTGAGAATGAATTCTTGTTCTTTCCTGCCCTCTGTTTGGGTTAAATCTCATCACTCACAATGTTGCTGACGTCGGGCGAGGCTCCGTTCTGCAACAGCAGCAGAACGATGTTCAGGTGACCCATGAAGGCTGCGACATGGATGGGAGTCAAACCAGACTGGACACAGGGGGGGGAGGGGTAGGAGACGGACCACAGGATGAAATGTCAGTCTTTTCCTACGCTCATGCTTGAGCTTATCAAACGTATTAGTATTCAAAACACTACATGATGTTCTCATTAAAAATGCTTCACTCCTACATCAACATCAACCCTCCCTAAACCGAACTGCACAAAAACAACAAATTCCTGCTGGGTTTGACCTCAGGTTTTATACATGGTTACCGTTAAACATTAAGTTAAACACCTGGAACAGCTGTGTCGTCAAGCTGTGGTTTTTAATGTGACACTGTTACATTTGAAATAAGAAGTAGCACAAACTTTGGATTGCTCTTTATTTTACAGTAAACTAAACGCATGCTTGGAAACTATATGAGTCCTCTTTATTCGTGCTAATGTTACACTATGTTTTAACATTTACCATTATCTACTAATTGTCTCTTGTCGCCACAGTGACCACTCTCCAGATAATGTGAATAGTCATGCTTTAGCTCTGTATGCTAATGTTAGCTGTTAAGCAACAAGTTTTTTAAGCTTCTTGCCAAAAAGGTAAATCTGGACTGAGGGAAAATGTCCAGATATAGCCAATGTTCATTTCAATGCATTTAACTGATATGTTTCTTAATACCATTACTACATTGTGGCACAAGAATAAGATGCTAATAGATGCATGATAACAAGAATACATCAACCCATCTGGTTAACCCAATAGGTTCAAAGAATACTGAACATTTTTGCTGCTTTAGTTTGGTTCAGACAGGTGAAGTACCTCTGTGATGGCCTGGATTGAAGCTCCATACTTCACCAGCAGCTCCATCACCTTCACACGGTTTTTCTTGCAGGCTATGTGCAGTGGAGTGAAGCCATTCTGTCGAGGACACACACACAGTAAAGGTTATTGTTGACAATGTCAGATGCATTCTATATCCAACACTATAGCTTCAGAATACAACTACATTTTTTTTTATGTATTGCTGCTTTATTATTAAAAAACTTTTTAAACGTCTTTGCTGTATCTGCTCCCCAGGAGAATCATTACAGCTACACGACATCGTTTGATCGCACCAGTGCCCTGGCGTTGGGGTTGGCCCTCTTGTCCAGCAGCAGTTTGGTGACTCTGTAATGGCCGCAGTGCGCTGCCACATGGAGCGCTGTCAGGTAGTCCAGTGTGACGTCATCAACCGGCGCCTTGTGCTGCAGAAGATGTTTGACACATTCCACGTGGTCACCTTGTGCTGCCATGTGGAGGGGTGACAGGCCGTTCTGGACGATAGAGAGAGGAAGGAGGATATTTTACAATGCTGAACAATGAGCAGCACTATACAGCGGGTTGTGGGTGTATATGAAACCCCCCCCCCCGAAGCAGGTTCAGCTCTTAAACCTGGTTAACAGCTAAAAAGCCAGATATTTTAGCACTGGAGTGAATACTGAAGTGTCATCAGTGTTACATGATTTTAAATGAATAATATTAAGTTAATATTGATCTGTTTCTGCTGGATGTCTTAATAGGCAACTGTTTGCTAACACATTACATAATATATCAAACGTGTCTAATGTTCAAAACCACAAAGGCATTTTAGAGCATTTTATACTGATGAGAACATTGATAAACCCCAGAGATACAGTGAGTACTGGGTATTTTTAGCCTGGTTTATTACATAGACTGGAGGCAGGGGAACTGAGGGGAACAGAGCAGGGCTCACTTCGTCAAAACGTAAAAGAAAAACCTTCCTAGAACTCCAAAGCTGCCTCACATGTTACAACAGCTAGCATTCAACTGATGAATACAGTTCCAACAGTAATCTGACTACTGCATATGAAAAGCACCACATATGTGAACAGTAACAAAGTAAATTCCAGTTACATCTTTATCAATATCTTAAATTAGCCTTTGATTATGTTCTGACCCCCATCTAATGGATTAGAAAAAAGTTTGCCCGAGGCCAAACTTACTTGCCGACCCCTGCTTTAAATAGTTCTTGACTTGACCATGAAGCAGTGACAATAACTGTCAGTCTGATCTGAGCAGCTTCTAGGTGGAAATGAATTCAGTAAAATGTGAATGGACATGTGACACACCTTGGTCCTGGCCAGTAAGGGTGCTCCTCTCTCCAGCAGCAGCTCCACAGCTGAATCATGCCCACTCCGAGCTGCACAGTGGAGGGGAGTGAGACCATCCTACACACACACACAGACACACAGACACACACACACACAGACACACACACACACACACACACACACTTATTCATAAGCATTCAGCATGTACCGACACTGATCTGGCTAGAGGCTAAAGAACAAGACCTGATGCAGAAGTCCCTTTAACCGAGTCAGGTAACTTGAGGTCAATGGCTTAACCTCAACCTCCTGACCCCAGCTGCTGCAACACAGACAGGTTTCTACATGGAGCCAGTGACTGATCCAGGCTGGGTGTTGTTTGCATGGGTCTGAATCAAATCCAGCTAATAACCCGAGTGTCATGCTGGTACACGACAAAATAACGCCAGGTCAGGAAGTCCAGAGTGACACTGAATTTAATCCACTGACCCACCAGCAGCTAGTTAATACTCACATCTGTTGTTGCTAATGGAGATGAATAGTCATGAGCTGACCATTCGTTGTGAGTGTGAATGTAACAGCAGAAACATTTGGTCTGTGTTTCATCACCAATAGCAACCAAGCGGAGAAAACGGGCCTGAGCAGGTGAGGTGGAGGAAGGAGAGGATGCGTGTTTCATGATATTCAGTCTACGGCTCAGACAGAAGATCTTGCAGCTTTACCTGAGCTGTGTTTTTTCGCATTACTCACCCTCGTTTTAGCATCAATCTGAGAGCCACGGTCCAGTAACAGGCGAACCATATTAGTGTTGCCACGCTTGGAGGCCACATGTAGAGGAGTAATCCCATTCTGCAGAGAGGACAGAAATGCATGTTATCTTTATTAGACACAGTCATTCACACGTTACTGATATAGAAATTAAATATACAGAAAAAACGAATCCATAAAAATGAAATTCCATAATTAAATAAAATCCTATTTAAAAGAAAATAATAAGCCGACACAAATAAAAATAAAAAACAATTTTGACATTTTTTTTTAAACTTGATTTATTTTTTTGATAGTCTGTAGTTTAACTCTTCAAACTTCATGTTTATTGTGAGTATATGTAGATATGTGTTTCATGTTGTCAGTGTTAGCTATTAGCTAGCTCGTGGTTAGCTGTAACAACATTACACATATGAAATGTAACAGGATGATATAAGGTTTGGTTTAGTTACGAAAAGTTGATATCGAAACACTCGTATGACTTTTTACCATAATTGGTGTGTGTGTGTGTGTGTGTGTGTGTGTGTGTGTGTGTGTGTGTACCCGTTTCTGTTATAACTAACCAATTGTAACATTTTACTCCTTGTGTTTGAGACTAAACATGTTCTGTTTGTGTTGCAGAGATAACACCTACATCATTGAACAGCAGAGACATGGAACTAGCTTCTTTCACATTTTGAACACATTTTTAATTTTCTCTTTAATTCTGCATCGGGTATTTTTTGTAACCTTTTGTCCAAATCCATTTGACCTGCACCTGCTGAAGAAGCCTTGTTTGATCCGTACTGTCACTTTGGAACAGTACAGTCTGATCATCTCTGTGGGATGGTATCTGGTCTACACAGATAAAGGAGCACATTCTCTCAAACCTTTTTAACCACGTGGGATTTTAAATCTCTGCAGCTTCCTTTCCAGTCAGACAAGTACAAATGTGTGCGTGTTATTTATTTTATTTTTGTTGCAAAGTACAAAAAGTGCTATTCTTATCCACATTGTTTGCATGGTTAAAAATAGGACATCTGAATTCATTTTCTGGATGATGCTGATAAAGGAATAGAACTCACAGTGGAAAAGGTCTGACCATAAATGAAAGTTAGCGTTTTGGACTGCGGGGAAGGTTTGGTATTTGGTCAGACACCCTGTCTACAAACGAAGCCTGGCCTTTTCAAAGCCATTTGCCTCAGTTAAAAACTCTGCCTCTGTGTTATGTGTTGATCCATGAAAAGAGGAGGCCCCACTAGAAGAGGGTTTTCTTTGTGTGCATGTGAGCGCTTGTAGATCTTGAGCCCACACACAGTGATGAGGCTGGGGACAAAAGGACAACAGCGGGGTGGGTGGGGGTAGACGAGGACTCAGACTTCAGATTTGCTGACTCAAAAGTACATCATCAGATTTGTCCTGGTGCCCACTAGAGCCCAGGACAGTTAAGAAAAGAAAAAATCTTCACCAATGTGACAACACATGAAAGTACAAAAACCTGAGCTTAAAAAATTGCTTCAAGTTGTTCACTACCCAAATGAAGTTGTCAACAATGTTTAAAAATGAGCGAAAACTATATTAAAGACCCTTTGATGAAAATACAGGGTTTAACCATGTTAACATCCATATGATGTTTTTATATAATACAAGTCATATGATGAGAGAAATAATCATCAACACCATGACTGAGTGTTTCCACATTGAACTGCAGTGAACAAATGACAGTCTCATAAAAAACAGATTAGACAGCCAGGGTTTCATATGTCACAAACCCAAGGAACCAATCCTGTCAACCTGTGGGGACAGGGGCGGGGCTAAATAAACCTGAAGCCTTGTCAGTACAGAGAGAGAGAGTTAGCATCAGCACAACCACTAACACTGTGTCAGCCACTGTCAGTTACAAGCTAACAAACAACATAAACAAATAAAAGATGCTAACTATGCTAACCGCTCTGATACGTCTGCTGGTCTCTGGCTCTGGTCTCAACAGACTCCTCCTCTGAATCTGGGTCTGACTGAGGCTCAAACATGTGGCTGAGTCACTGAAACAATCCCCTGCAAACAGAGTGAAGTTTAGCTCTTTCAAGTTCACTCAGCTGACCTGCGGCGTAACACAGTGCGTGCTGTAGGTGTGCTTGTGCATAGGAATAGGGTATTTCAGCAATCCAGAAAAATGTAGTACCAAAGGAAAGTGGTGTTTTGATAGGAAGATATGTGCTGAAAATATTCTACATGAAGTGTACATTGAACCAGGTATTGGATTGTTTCGGTGGGCAACTTTTAAAAGTGTCAAACACGTTTTTTTTCTTCTGGCCCCGCCCACAGCAGCACATTGATCTGGTAACGTTCCGTGTTCCCTGCTGCTTCTCTAAACTGCCAGCGCACTGATCTGAATCTACTGCAGGTAACACACTGACTATGCATGACTACCTCACACAACCCCACGTCAAATGACCTCAACTATCTCTTTAAGGTTAGGAAACACGACTGTGTGTGTGTGTGTGTGTGTGTGTGTGTGTGGTAGGGCATTCACGAGTGCTGTATTTTTGTAGTCATTGACTACTCCCAAAAAGTAGTCGACTAGTCGATTAATCGCGGGAGATCTATCATATTTTTTTCACCCAATAACAATGATCAATTATCGTCAAAAACGTCTCATACAACCAGTAAAGGGTGTAGGCGGGACCAACCTGGGGGTAGGTGAAATACCAATGCCTTCGATTGGCTCTGAGAGGCTGTTTAAAAATGAGCCGCGATCTGATTGGACTAAATCCCCAGCAGCTTGTCTGACCTGGAGATACCGTTTGACTGCATGACGACTGCTCTCTTCCAGCGACAGCACAATGAAATTTACCAACAGACCTGTTATTTCCCTTTTTCTGTGGTCGGTGATCGGACGCTTGGAAAATTCTCCGATTGTCGTCTGCCTGCTTTGTTCCCTCTGTTGGCGCTTCTCCTCGTTGTTGCTCTTGGTAACCATGAGCGGGTGTAGCTTCAAATGGTTATGTATAGCGCTGGTACTTTGGTGGTACTTTAGAGTAGCCTTACATATATTGCAGCTGACGGTTTTATCTGCCTTGGTAAAATATTTCCACACTGTTGACTGTCAAGCATCGGGGCGTACAGTCATGTTTCTCTCTGCCTCTTGTTTTCGCTGCATTTCTGCTGCTTTAGCGCCCAACAGTATCACACGTGACTTGTCAACAACTACAACTACAACAGCAAATACCCACAGCGCCCCCTGCTGCATATCTGCTGTAGATGCATTGTAGATGCAACTGCTTTATTACTGCACCGTGCTAAAATCACAGATGAACGATTAGTCTACAGCAATGCACAGTGTCGACTAGTGGTTGTAATATTCGAATAGTCGACTAGTCGACTATTCTGTGAAACCCCTAGTGTGTGGTATCCTACCCTTGCAGTGAAGTCGACTGCCGCCCCTCGGTTCAACAGGAGCGTGGCCACGTTGACATTCCCGTAGTGGGCAGCGATATGCAGAGGGGTGAATCCACTCTGAAAGACAGACAGGAAACAGACAGACACACAGAGAGGAGGACAGAGGTCAGATTTTTACTTCATGTCCTTAAACTTTGACCCGCGCCTCTTGACCTTGAGTCTTCCCAGCATGCAGCAGTTGAATCAAGCATCACAGGTGAACAAAAGGTAAACTGAAAAAAAAGGAAAATGTAAAAGTCACGGGAAAAAAATAATTTTGAAAATATTCAAGTCAGTATATGAAGCACCCACACATACAACCCCAAAACACACTCGTCACATCACCTCCATGCAGGTTTTCAACCACAGAAACCAAAATGAAAGAAAACCTTTGGCTTCAAGAACCAAAATGAAAAAGACCAAAACAAAAGCAGAACAAAGAGAAATACACGCACAGAGATTGACATGAAAATGGACAAACAATATCAGATACCCAAAATCAAATGATAGTAAAATCATAGAGTGGCACATAACGAGTGGGGAAGAGTTCCCATCACCACATTGCACTATGTTAACTGTATGTCATAAAGTCTTAGAGTTAGCAATGAGAAATATATGAGAAAAGTTAGAGATTGCAGAGCAGGTTGGAGTAGTTGTGAAATTCTTGCCTTACCTTGCCGTTCTGTAAGTGTGGTCCGATTTAATGTGAAAAAGTCGTTTACAAAAGTGTGAAGAATACAGTGGCTAACGTGATGGTTTCAAACTTTACACAGTCAAAAGCTTAGAATGGTGCAAATTAAGGCAGCATGGATGCAACATGCTATTCAATGCCAAATCTTTGGCCAAGCAGCTTAGTATTTTAAACACATTATGAGCTTCCCATGCTGTTAATGATTAGCATTGTTTGTAGTTGTAAAAGAGCTAAAGTTATAGTCCAGTAAGTTACAAATCTTTCATAGAAATGCATGCATTTGAAATACTTGTTTAGGAAGCTGTTAAATATGGAAAACCAGAGTTGCCAATATTAAAATGAAATAATTTAATTAATTTAAATTTTGTATTTTCATTATGTACGGCAGAAAAGAAATTATTTGCATTTCAATTATCATGTGTAAACATGCACAATTACTGCCAAAAAGAAAAAATTCCACTGACAGGAAATTTTCAGTTTACTCCAAAACAAAACACTGTTACTATTAATCAAAATTTTTCAAAATGGTGGACAATGTTGACTCTAAACTGAAAAACTGGATTGTAAAGATGAATTCGGATTATATTTTCATTTTAGCTCAATCAAATGATTATTGCTGTGTTTAATGGCCATTTTTATAATGGAAAGATTCCCTAGGCCTCTTTTGTCAAATCTGACAAAGTCCATCATCAGAACCTCCGAGAGGAAATAAAATTCAACTTAGTAAAAAAAACAAAAAAAACATGCACACCACTTCATTTCTTTTCAAATGTCAGAGTCCAGTTTGCTTTTTTCAAGATTACATAAATTGTACATTTTCTGCTGATTTGAAATTGAAAACGAAACTTAAATTTTTATTTAGGCTTTGGAGAATATTGAAAATTATTCATAAAAAGTATTAATTTCGGAAGTAACAATGCATTTTATAGTATCTATAAAAATAAAAACAAAAAATATTTAAATTTGATTAAATGTTTTCATTTTTCTGTTGGCAGTGCTGGACTTCCATAAATGTGGAACAGTATATTGTAATATTTGCAGTCATTTAACCAATGCTGTTTCATAGTGTATCTTTAGAAGTCATGCAGTACAACAGATTACAAGACGGACCCATAGACAATATACATTCGTAGCTGTTCCAAAGATGCATCAGCATAGTATTCATCAAATCAAAACCTTACAGGAGGAAAATATAATCATTTAAAATAAATCAATAAACCGTACATCTCAATAAAGATGTTGTTTAGAGATATTTGTAAATGAACTGAGAATCAAATATGAAAAAAAAAGAGCCGGTAACAAAAATGAATACAAACTGAAAAGAAAGAATGAAAATGCAAACAGAGTATGAATAATAAAAATCCAAAGCCGACAACTACAGCAGATGGTGTGCAGTGCCTGAATGCAGGACACATGGCAGTGGTGTGGCCATTCCTATCAGCCGTGCATGGTGGCTTCTTATACTAACATAAAATTGTGGGAAGTGTAAAATGAACCAAATGATTCTTTATTTACACCATGCAGTGCTGTGGAAGTGAGAGAAATAAACAGTGGAAGAGAAGACAAAGACAAAGAGATGGTACTGTATAGTGAATCTGTAGAGAGTTAAAGGAGCATTGGTATACCTCAGTAGTCCTATTGACCATCATCTGTAGCAGGAGGAATGAGGAGGGAAACATCAGTTAAGTCAGGCTTGTATGACACTGTATCAGCAGCTCAGAGGCAGCTACACAGTCAGATACTAAGCTGGCAAGCAACGTGGCTGGGGTGTGTCACTCCCGTTTAAGGTGTCCTGCCAGCGCAGCTAAGTTCACACATAGGTGAAATCTGTCACACAGAGAAGGGTCCTGGAGGACGGCAACTATTGTTTATTATCAGTTCATCTGTTATTTGATTTTGCGATTTATTATTTGGTCAAAAATGTTGAAGAATAGTGAAAAATCCTCATTGCAGCTTCCCAGAAGCCAAAGTGATATTTTCGTGAGTCCAATCATCTATGATCAATAATAATTTTAAGTGGATTGGCCTAAATTAACTACAAAACTGCACAATGCATTTCAAGTGGCGACGTTTTAAGTTTAAAGGTACTGATGAAAGTATACACTGTTGCCATTGAATGAGCAATCTAGTCAGTCTTTGATGTTTTAGTGAAAAATGTCTTTTTATTGGTCAAACTGTCAGAATGTGAAAGAAGTGACACATGAAAAGTTGAACTCATAAGGAGCAAAATAAACCCTTGTTCCTTTCAGTACACTCAGGGGTTTGGAGTTACACCTTTACTTGGTCTAGTATGACAGCTAATAACTGTTTATATAACTCACCTGTTCACATTATATTTAAACTTAAAGTTATATATATAAGTTATATAAATGAGGGCATGTCCTCTTTGAGTGACAGGTGGCTGAGGGTGTGATTCCACAAACGGGCATGCACCCAAGTCTTAGCTCCACCCACACCCCTCCTCTCTGTCCATTTTTGGATTAGCTGGGAGTTAGGGGCGGAGTCAGACACTAACAAAATGGCAATGGTGGAGCAGCTCACTCAGAAGCATGTGTCCCAATTCAGGGGCCACATCCTCCAGAGGCTGTATTGTGAAGACAGAATGCGTCACAGCTGCGTGACCCTTTACAAATCCTCTTTATGTCCTTTTCCTGAGCAGGTGGACAACCTATCCCAAGATTCATTGTGCCCGGGTAATGAAAGAAAACAACACTGACAGAGAGCCTGAGGATTACACTGTTAAATGTAAGTATTGGGTCTCAGCTCAATGCAACAGCTAATAGTACAACCGTTAAAACCATGGGCCTTAAAACCTCAAGTTCTTTCTTTTTTAGAAAGCTGCTAGAAGACAAGAGCCACACAACAATAAGAGCGGGAACAGCTAGTGACGCACAGCGAAAATCCTCCGTACACCTGACTGTCTCATTTCGGTTTAGCCTTTGCGGTCTACGACAGCTACGAAGGGCCACACCTTCCTACGAAAGTGTGGCCCTTCGTAGCCATCATAGACTGCATCCTCAGAAGGATGTGGACCCTGAACACAGCTTGAGCTTCAGTACCACCCTTCAGAAACCTTAGGGGTGATGTCACGGAGGCTACATCCATCTTTATTTACAGTCTGTGGTTCTAACAGTAATGATAACCCTGTAGCTACTAATCTTAGTTTCAGTGTCAGTGGCAGTTTAGCATCTTATTATCTAAATTACCTAAAAACAGGAAAACGGTTTGTGTGTGTGTAAAACGTAAGCAAATACATGACAAGGTAACACTGTATTGTTCACCTCATTTTCTCCTCCAAATAAGTTCAGCTAACTGAGGAGTTTGTTTACAACCTGAATGTGCCTTTTTTACCCAATTAACATGGTTAGTACAGTTTTGTACTAATGGGATTAATAGCTAAAACTACAAAAACAACACCCTTGCTGTAATAAGTTATCACTTTCGCTTAAAGGATCTAAATTTATTGAACAGTATCTCAGCTGACCACAAGAGAAACAGCTGCAGTTTTCAAAAGGAACCTGTTTAGTGAGCAGTTATGTAAGCAGAACGTTTTCCCAAGGTGTTTGATTAGAGCTGTGCCCTTGTGTGAGAGCAACATGTGTTTAATGTGTGTGTATGTGTTACATGTGTGTGAGCGTGACTGTACATGCCATTTATAGCAGTTCTCCTGTGGGCCTTCCTTGTGAGTCATATTGAGCGGAGCTGCACCACAACAGCTGAATCAAATATGGTATTATACTAAATGCATGCATATACGCTAGTTTAGTTACATATGGACATAACTGGCAGCATGTTAAAATACACTGCAGCTCCTGCAGAAGTATTAAGATTCAGGCAGGTGTGGTGCAGTAAATGGAGTTCGTCTTCATTGGATTCACTCCAGCCACGTCACTTAAAGCCACTATCCGGTATCAGAGAAACAGTCACAACTGAAAACATTTGCTCCTTGACGGGTAATTGTGAGTTTTAACCAATACCGGATTATTATCAGTTCAAACCCCTCCCATCCCTTCAAACAACAGTAAAAACAACCCTGCCCCCCTTCTGTGGTTGCATGCAGCCTTAGATATCATCACCATTCAACCTGCAGACAGTGGCACACTCCATGCAGTGGACAGTGCTACACTTAGACACCAGCGCGGCGCGGTAGGAGAGGGTGATGGGGGGGAAGTGTGTGAGTGGTAGCATTTAAAGAGAGAAAGGAAAAAGAGGGAGAGACCCAGTTAGTTGCAGGACCAGCAGTGATGTGGCAGGCACAGACACACTGAATGAGAGAGAGAGGAAGAAAGACACAGACTGATGGAAACACAAACACATGATACACAGGTACAAAAGTACATCACCACAAGTTAGTGCTCTTCAGTCTACACTAAATCATACATATGTTTCCTGGGACCCTATTTACACCTGCTGTGATTGGTATTAATATTTTATCTGAATAAGAAAAAACAAAACACGTTATCAGTGTTGTACAATGACAAATCTGTCATACCACCTCCATCTGACAGGACTGACCAGAGACAGTCTGTTGTTAAGAGAATTAAAATATTGAATTTCCATCCCCGCTTGCCTGATGCCTCTTCCACAATAATAGAATACAGTTTGTCCATTTTTTTTCGAAGCTAAGTGATCTCACCACCACAACCATCACTATTAATAACATTGTGAAGTTATCAAATCATTATTGTTTTATGAAGCTTTAATGTTCATCGCAGCTGAGCTGACAGTCAATGCTAAACAACTACTGATTCATTCTATGACACTGATGATGTTGATGCTTAAAGATTCTGCATCCAATAACTCCCAACTGTCACATGCTTTGTTGATCTGACCATCAACCCCATATTCTTCTCTAACAGGGTTATGGGTTTTGTGGTGCTATAACAAGGAACTGCTACTTCCTGTCTCTGCCCCTCACAAGAACACAAAGTTAACTCATCAGGGAAACAAACCCAGGTCATGACCCTGACCTGTCAAATGAGACTGCTTGTTTAAGTTCTAGGGAAGATAAAGGTCATGGTTTAAAGTCACTTTGCTGTTTCAAATAATTTTTTAAGAGACTGCATCATCACTCATAGCATTTCTTCAGTGAGAAGAGCTGGTTTCAGTCTAGTGTCAGCTGGTTTTAGTCTAGTGTCAGCTGGTTTCAGTCTAGTATCAGCTGGTTTCAGTCTAGTGTCAGCTGGTTTTAGTCTAGTGTCAGCTGGTTTCAGTCTAGTATCAGCTGGTTTTAGTCTAGTGTCAGCTGGTAAAGTTAGAATCACTGCATAAATGTCCCCTGATAGAAACTATTTGTGCCAATTCATTCTGCCAATGGTGTAACTTCATGACTCAGTCACATGGCATTCGGCTGACCAATGGTGTGACTTAATAAGTCAACTCTATCAGTCAGTCAGTCAGTCATAGACATTTGCATTTATAGGGCTGGCTCTGTTGTTACAGTCCAACCAATAAGTAAACCTGTACAAGCAAATGCTCATTAACAATAGAGGTATCACCTAATGATTTTTGCACTACTGTAAGTCGAGTGTGTCACAGCTGAGATGAAAGAATATGAAAGCTACTGATTCTGTCAGTGACAACAATAATTTAGCATATTCAGTTAAGCTGAGAGATTTATTCAAACATGTACTAAATACCTATGGGCTGTTGCTAGGATACAGAATGCAAACTGTGGACTCCTGAGTCAAAGTCACACGCTTTGTTGACCCAATTATTCACCCTGGCCTCCCCTCTAAGAGGTTTTGTAATGGCGTCCTTCTACTTATAGAGCTGCCCTGTTTGTGTTGTCTTTTAAAAGCAATTTAAATGTCATGTTAATGTCTCATTTGTAATGTATTACAATGCCTCTGTGAAGAACTTTGAATCGCCTTGTGTCTCAGTGGTGCTGTATAAATAAACTGTCCTTGCCTAGAAACAGGCATTATTTGCTACTGGGACACTAGAAGCCACTTTTCATGAAATCCTAAACTTCCTAAATCCTGATCATGTGAGTTTGCCATCCAGTATCACAGTACATCCCCCCCAAAACTCCTTATAGGACTGAATATGACTTACAATGTATTTAAAATGTTGAGACAATGTTGAGTAAAGCTGAGCTAATCTGGCTCCAACTATGTATACAGTAAAACGAAACAATGGTGGCCTATAAAAAATGTCAAGTTCTTCTGAATCCAGTCTACTTCTCAGGCCTGATATTTTTGTTCCATCCAGATACTAATGATGCTCTGGGACCAATAAGACCACCCAGTCAGATGTCTAGTACCGAAAGGGGTAACAACACTGGAACAGAAAGCAGATGACTTGTCTCTGTGGGTAGAAATTTCGTACCACAAACTGTAACCTTAGCAATTCAGATTCAGTCACCACTGTATTTAGAACAATCATAACCACTGGTAGAAATGTTTTCCCACACATTACATTAGTGAATGGAAACATCAAGACCCTGGGAAGGCAGCAACGTCGTTGCTGTTGGCCGCCAGATCATAGAGTGGATATAAACCTCATCACAATGTCATCACCACCAAACCCACACTATCGTACTGTAACATCACCTTCAATGTAATTGTTGTTGCCAGCTTTCCACCTACTCGCCCTCTTTGCATAATGACAGCCTGTTATAATGGAGATCAGATTGTTGATCAATAGAATAACTTATTCAGATCACATTTCAATAGCAGATATAAACGAGGTGTCTCCTTTCAAAGACACTTATTGGACAAACTGTGTGAACCCCAGTGTTAGTGAAGCCAAAATCCATAGAAACCAGAAAGCGACTGGTTTTCAAGACTTTAACTTCTTCATTCTGCACCTCAAATATCAACGGATGCTATTTAGCCAAATGCATTAGAGCCGGACAAACTCCCACAAACTTCATTTAGCTGGAATAACCTCAGTATGGACACACTGACACAAACACATAGCATCACATTAGCTTAATTTCCACACATGCCAGCCCCCTCTGAGTCAAACAGTGCTATGGGCATACTTTAGACTGGACGTCAGCGTTGTGGTCGTTCTGGAGGAGCAGGGCGGCTGACTTGGTATCGTCCTTGCGGGCGGCGATGTGCAGGGCGGGCAAGCGGACCTTGCCTTTAGTATCGTTCTCCAGTAAGATAGAAACCACCTGGTTGTGGCCCTGCTGGAGGGCGATGGCCAAAGGAGTGAAGCCATCCTGGATGAGGTAAGACATGAAAGAGAAGTTCCAGGATTAGCAACATATCGTTTTCAAGAAATCCTTAATCCAGGATTATTCAGTAAAAAGCAGTAATTTCAAACATCTGACATGTTTGGATGAAATATATTACATGAGTGCTAATACATTAAATTGTCGAATAGGCCAAATGTCTATTATAAAAAGACTGGGTAAAAAACAATAGATAGGGTTAGAATTGCCTGTCCTAAAACAGCTGATTTGGTAAATTCATCTTTTCTTTAGCCTTGCCCTGTGGCAGGGCTCGAAGGGCCTAACCACTTTGTGTCTAGACAAACACTGTCATGAAATTTGGTCCTAACGTTCATGTCCCCACAGAATGAATTACAATGACATGACTGCAAAATGATGACATCCCCGTCATATCTACCCTCATATCTACTTTGTATTTAGTGCTAATTTAATGTTCTGTAAATGAGATTTTAAACAATAACACAGCAGCAGGCAAATATTTTTCATGTAAAGATATAGTGAAGTAATGGCGTAATGGGTCTGGTAGCACACTAACTAGCACTAACATGCACATGAGTCCCTCCTGTTAAATAAACATTGGCTCAGTGCAGTACACAGCATTCAGGTGATAACCCTGCAGTGTTTCCTCCATGGAAGAAAACACTTTTTTCATCTGAAAAGGCCTCAGACAAAGAAAGAGATGAGACCAGAGCACAGGAGGACTGGACATGGGGACTACAAGCTGGTATCCCCCTCAGCTGGTAGTTTTTACCTACTCTGTCAGTGTCATTCATGCAGCTGGTCCCAGCGGATGAATCCAGGGTTGAATTTCTTTCCCTGTCCAACCATGGAGCCACTACTGGTCTGGTTTTACTGATAGGAGAACCCTACGAGCTGCTAAAGGGTCCAGCTTGACTCAGAACAGTTTTTTCTTCTCCATGTGTCAGTAACTTGATGGGTCGTAATGTTACATGTCTTTTTTCATTAGTGACGGCTACAATAGACATGATAACGTTAGCTAACTTGCTGTTTATTATAACTAACTTGCTGTATACCACTATTATAAATGTATTCAACAAATGTTGCTATCGCTAGCAGGCTAAATGTCAGAATTGCTGTGGAGCATACCACAGAAAATGCTAGCGTGGGCTAATGGTTGTAGTTAGGTTGTTTTTGGTGGCTGTCATGTTCACAGTAACTTTATTGGGCGTCTTGTTATGTGTTTAGTGGACAGTTTCACTGAGCTTCATAACACCTTGCTGATGGAGAATGTGAAGAGAGGGGAGGGCGGTTGTGGCCAATGAAGCGTTAGTTTGGGTCTGAGATGTTGTTGGTCTAGTGGGGCATCCAGTGGCAGTGACGATCATTTACAGAGCTTTTGATCAATAATTTGACAGTGGCACAGTATACTGTATACGTGAGGACATGGTACAGTCCAATGAGGTCATCTCACCTCTGTAGCAGTGCTCTGGTTGCCTCCATTCTCCAGAAGGTATCGCACCACATCCAGGTGATTCTCCTGAGCGGCCATGTACAAAGGAGTGAATCCATTCTACAGCACACAGGCAAGTACATCAGGTTAATGGATAAACTACTGGTTATGAAAAAAATCTTAAACACCCACTCATTATCCACAGAACACAACCCCAAATAAAACCATGGCTCTCTCTCCATGGATATTATTGGTGAGTAATCCGAGAGGCGCTATTCTCAGTGACTTTGAAGAGGATGAGAGCATTAAACACCTCCAGCTGCAGACCTCAGAGGCTCACCTGAGACTGTGCGTTGATGTCAGCTCCTCGCTTGACCAGGATCTTCACCACTTCAGCCTGACCAGCGAGGGAGGATATGTGAAGTGCTGTGTTTCCTTTCTGGATCGATAGAAAACATGAAAGAACAATTAGAAATAGGGCTGATTTCTAAAATACAACGCTCCACACTTCTTATCAGCAGTTTTCATTATGACCTAACCTTATTAAAAGATCTGTATCCGTGAATTTTAAACAGTCCAGTTGCAATAATGAGTAATTGAGTATTGTAACCAATCTGTCGCTAATCTTCCAATCTCAAATTAACTGTCAAATGGCTGCAAATGTATTGCGATACTGTGTAAGCTTGGGTGATATCCAAAATTTAATATGTTGATACAGTACACATATATACACATACATATACATATACATATATATATACACAGTATGTATATATATGTGTGATATTATTGCTTGTCACATGCCAAGGTAATATGTGCAGCAAGCTAAGCAGTGAAATGAAGGTCAGACTCAGCAGGCAGGGCAGACCGCAAAACTGCAAAACTGACATTCTTTTTGTATGAAAGATATTGCATATGGCAGGAAATATCATAATATGTGATATTATTAAATATCAGCCCAAGCCTAATACTGTGTTTAGTACAAAGAGAGAGCTGAACTTATACCTCTGGGTGACTACTAAGTGTTCCCTTAAGATGCCTGTGCCACAAAAACTCACTCTATATGATCCAATATCACAGATACAGTATGAATTCTGTATATATTTATATATGTTCTAGTACCAATGCTTCACTGTCGTGAGCACTTATACATAGAATTACATATTTGACGTCTTGGAAACTCTGGGACACAGCTATAGAAATAAAGCTCAGCTGTTGGTGAACAATGTTTAGCTACACAAACTCTGTATGGAAAGACCTGCTAAAAAATCTACTGTACAGGACTGAAGAGGAAAGTATGTGACTGTGATTCTCAGTCATGTCAACAATAAAGGCTGAGGAGTGTTTATCTTTGGAGCTGGTTAAAATCTGTGTTCATGAGTCTACCATACACCGACCATGGAGTATGGAGTACTGTCATGGACACCACAGAGGAAGCTACTGGTCTCCAAAAAACATCACTAAATTCCCAAGTTCATCAAGGTCTCTTCCAGGTTAACGTCAGGTTGTCTGTCCACCTACTGAAGCTCACGAGTCGCTGCTGATGTGGCAGGACAATGACCCTAAACATCTAAGTAAATCCACCTCCTGGAGTGGTCTAGTCAGAGCCCAGACCTTAATCCAGTAGAGATGCTGTGCCGCTCACACCAGACATCCTGACGATCTGTCTGAGCTGAGGCAGCTCTTTAAGGAAGAACTTCCAAACCTCCTGAATATTGAGCAGCTCTGATCAACAGCTAGTGGAAGAGCTGGTTTCAGGTTATTGGAGCCAATGGAGGTTATTAAATCCATAATCCTGTGCTATTAGCTTAGAGGCACTGTGTTTGTCTGCATTTGATCAGATCAGTTTTTATGACAAGTTAATGAAGAAAAACAGGAATCTCTAAAAGGTTCACTGACTTGCTCTTACCACTGTACATGTAGTTGCATTTTGGAGCGACATAAACAAGAGTCACTGGAGCCTTACTCAGTAAACAGTCTGGACCTTCTCTAATTGCAGGAGTTGGAATGATCTGCATTGCTCTATGTTTACTACTCCACTATCCATATCACTTTTCTTTAGTGCTCAACTTGCTCCTCAGCTGTATTCCTACACTGAGTTCATCTGTAGAAGCTTGTTTTTCTCAGTGAATGATGTCAGTCCTAAACCTGGAGCTGATCTTCTCAAAAACGATTGGTCATGCTATATTCCATAGCAGAATCATGGTCACATCAAAAATCACTGTGGATAAAAACAAGAGCTAAATTCTTACAATGGAAATATAACAGCCATACAGAATTCAGAGCACCTACACTGAGTGGTCTAGGAGACGAGACTAAGTAGGGAGTAAGTAAGGAGACTAAGTGCCTGTCAAGTGTCAGGTGTCAGTGGCAGGTGTTAGACTCGCTCAAGAAAGTTCAGTGGTCATGGAGCTGGTTGAACTGTCATGTATAGATCCTGACCTCGTTACCACAAAGTGTGAGGACAGAAGATCAGAAGCTGAGGGCTGGTTCAGATATCTTCAGTCCCTTTGAAACAGAGTTTCCGCTATATCACCACTAAGGAGAACCTTCTTATGACGGCTTTGTTTGAATAAAGGCGCAACATTCCTGCCTTGAACTGTATAAAAGGGGCTTTAGTTACAACTGCCATTAAATGTTTTTACATATTATAAGCTAATTCTTTTTTTCTGAAATTTCTATATCTGAAAGCATGTTTAAAGATGGAAAGAAAAACATTTTCATTTTCCTGCCAAGTGCACCTCTGACCAATAGGAAAGAAACAGGAAATGGCTGTGACCGTGCTGACGTAAGGGAATGGAGAGCTGGAGAGTCAAGAGCTAAGCTATCATTATTAGCTGTGTTGCATCATCCACTTTTATATCACTCACTGCTGGAATATAAACAAAACAAACACAGTTTGCGAACATTTATGAGACACATAAACTTGATTAAACTGTGTTAACCTATTGTCTGATTAGCAACCAGAAAAGCTAGCTAGCTTGCCAAATGCAGTTAGCAAGGCAGTTAGCTTTATGAGCTATTGGCTGTGTCCTTGCTAACTCTTTTTCTGTTCAATAGTGATTAGGGTTAGAAAGGTAGGACGTAGAGGTGTAGAGTCACACAGCTATAATTAATCAAAGTAGTGTACATGCCATGGACACTTAGATAAAATGACAGAGAATAACTATGGTGGACACAGTGTGTTACTGCCTAGCTAGCTTTTAGAACCACCTATTTTGCCAGGATGTGTGGATGAACCTCACTTTGTTCCCTCCTTAAGTGACTCTTCCTTGATAAGATACTGTGTCTTACCTTTGTGGCTGAATCCACCGCCGCTCCTCTGTCCAGCAGTTCCTGGACCAGATCCACGTGGCCCTCCTTGGCTGCCAGGTGCAATGCATTAAGACCATTCTGGAGAGAGATGAGGGAAGAAAGGTTAGGGACCAAATGACAAAGCATTAAGACAGATCCAAGAGGACAGTGAAGGATTTACCTCCTCCTCCAGGTCCATAACTTTCTGAACCTGCCTTTCTGTCCTTCACTCTTACATGTGGGGGGACAGACTGAAATATCAAAGCTGGCTGTTAAACTTGGCTTCGATGTTGTGCCATGTTATGCTGTTGTGGAGGAGAGCCAGTCCTGGGTATGAAGATAAAAATAGTTGTGTGTGTTGTGTGTTTGTGGGTGTGTGTGCAAGTCGAATGAACATCCTCTTTTTTCCCACTCTGAGGTGCTGTGAACTCAAATATGGCTGTCTTGATATTGATCTGTGACGGCTATAACAATAAATATATATGAAGATTCATTCTAAAATACCACAAGAACCAGAAATATTTTGAACAGAGTTGTGGGACTAATTCATGCAAATGGCCAACTTCTCAGCAGGATACAGGCTTCTTAGAGGTACAGAGTGATATTTGAAGTTTCAAGTTGTAAATCAGTCAAGTGTCATGTGCTGATTGGGTGGCAGGGAGTAGATGGGCGGAGCTTGCTCTGAGAGACAAGACGCTGGAAAACTCAGAAACAGTAACCGGCAAAGGGAAGTGTGTTTTTGTAAAATCAAAAGACTGAAAAAGGTTTCCAAGGTATTTCTGGGGGACTCAGAGTGAATATGGAGGGACATTTCACCTTTAGTTTGCTTTCATAAATGAAGTAAAAATAACCAATATTTTATTTATATATGTTTTTTTGCCACTAGGGGTTGCAAAAAAGTTGAAAACACAATATTTGACATATTATCACCTTATGAGGTTCTTAGTGTGATTAAATCTCTATTGCTTTGTTAAGAATTCAAAGTAAACACATAAAATATTCACACATTTCAAATATAAAGTACTGAGAAAAGAGAAATGAAACAGGCTATTAAAGTTCAGCTTTACACTTCATGTTCATCCATCGAGAGACACACCATTGAGCGCAGATTCACTTCCGGCGACAAAATACTAAAGATGCACAATGCTGGATTCACAATGAATCTGTCTCTAGTATGTTATTAATACATTAAAGCCACAACCTTGATATGTCTGATGGGGTCCAATAATTCCAAATCCTGGAGAACCAAGATTTTACCACCTTCCTCCAAACTTCCTTGTGAAGGGATATTCCAAGATCTTTTTCCCAAGTCAGCTTAACACCCTCATAGTTTGGGGATTGATGTTTCTAAGCAAATTATAAAACCTATATGTCTCCCCACTAAGTTTCCAACTTGATCACCATGACGCCTGAATGCTACAGGGTAAGATTTTTCTTTCTATCTACAGTCATAATACAACTCTTCAGATTAATTAACTTCCAAAAAGCCTTCCTGGGTTAATTATATTTCGACATAAACTGTTGTGCAGCAAATGATTCCTGTCTAAGAGATCTTCAACAGCATTATTCCTGCTCTCTGTGCAGCTTTCATAACAGAATAAAAGTGGAGAAATAGATCTGACAGCCAAACAAAGCGTTGCTCCATTCACAGCCTCCCCTCTTCCTTCATGCCTTTGAGGAGTTGAGTGTAGGGGTGAATGTAGAGTTAGTTGTTCCCCCCTTTCCTCCTTCAAGTGACCCACCACTGATTCAATAACCTTTCAGCTGTCCGAACATCAGGCTGCAGTTTAAAAAGAGCCGCTGAGTCGATAAGTAATTTCCTCTGTGACTGCCAGACTAACCCTCATCACACAGCCCCCTGAGGCTGTGATCCCACTGGACTCCGAGGGTACCTACAGAGGCACCCTGTGGGATCCCAAAGAGACTGAATGCTTGTCCTAGAATCATCTGACTGTGCTAGAGTTTTCATTGCCCTGAGGTGTTCCATAGATGGCAGGAGGCATCTGTCCCACAGCAGAGCGGAGTATGTATTCCTGCTGTTTTTCGGATCAGTTGACATGTTCATGCACCTGCCTGCTTTCAGCTGATCTTGTGTCAGCCATTACTCAGCCACTGTGTTGGTACAACGGCTGGATTTAAAGTAGTAGTTCAAAGAACAGAAAAGTGAGCACTTTATTGTGTTTACTGAAGGTGCCCTGTGGTTTCGGTTTTTATTTTCACTGGAAAAGTAGAAAACCAAGGCTTAACAGCTTGTCTATTTCAAATGGACAAGTCATCTTCCCCACTGTATTCTGAGGCCATAGCATTTCACCAATGAATTATACTTGCACTTCATGATTTACTGTATGTTCAATGCCGATGTTCAGTAAATCCTTTATGCCCTGGGGTGGAATGTAAGGCTGTGAAAACCTGCATGACGGAAGGGCCTCATGTACACATATATAATGGCATGTTAAATAAAAATAATAAAATAGTAAAAATAATTCACGCTTTAAATGGTTACTAAATCTAATAGCGAAATCTTTTTATATAGAATTACAATTAGTTTATTTTATTTTATCTTTGTTTGTTTGTTGTGTATATATTTGTGTCATTTTTATATTTTCATGAGATTATTCTATATTTCATATTTAGTGCTAGGCAACACAGTATCCATGGTAACGATGTAGCTATATAAAGTGCATTACCGGGGGAACAAGTCAGACTGGGCTTGCGTCCCCCAGGTGAGTGTGTGCCTGTTAAATGAAGATCTATAGATATGAATATATGAATGTTCATCCAGTCTGAGGGAGAACGTCATTATATTGACTTACACAACGATTATCCATGTTTATTCATTTATCTTTATCAGTTGTGTCTTTATATTATTCATAATGGAAATGTTGGATCCTGATTAGAGTTAGACTGTTGGCCATATCATTTATTTATTTGCAGTTCAATCGTTAGTGTTTGAAGTTTGCTTTGATTATGATTTTTCTGTCTGACTGAGTAGTTTGTTATCCCCCATATCCTGAAGTGCTTGTTAGCATAAAAATAGGTCAGTGAAACGAGGAGCTGTCTGAGTCTCTTCGTTAGAGTCAATCAGTCAACTGCCAGCTGTTACTTCAACATTGTCTTCTACACAACACGGAGACTTATCATTTTGGATGTTGTAAAAGAGATTTAACTACAGTAGCCCTGAGAGCTCAACACACTGCAACTTCAGAAAATACATGCGCATAGACAAAACGCAACTTCAGAAAACATCTTCATCAATTTGACAACACATGAGTCGCAAATACTCACAACACAACAAAAGTGTTCCAGGGGACACTAAAATTGATGAAGATGTTTTCTGAATGTGTTTGTGTCTTTTTGCATGTGTTTTGTTAAGGGCCTTAAGAGCCACCATAGTTAATGGGGTATAGTAAACTGCATATATAGATATTCAGAAGCAGACTGAACCCCATCACAGTAGCATGTCTGACCCTCACTCTAAACCCTTGCAGTAACCACAACCATTTCCTAATCTTAACCATAGTTTATTGAATCTTAGAGCAGCCTTACCTCTGCTGTAGTTGACAGCTGTTGTAGAAAGAAATAATGTTATGGTAAAAAGCCCTGTCCTTGAACACTGTCTAGTACCAACGTTTTTGTTGAGTGATGGTGCTGGTTTTTGAAATAAGCTTCACTTTGCTCAGTATGTATTTTCTTGAGAAAGACACTAAAAAGACTGTGTAATACAGTTATCTCCTTCAGTCAGACATCAACATGGAGCACCTTGCACCTGACTGGATAAATGGTTGCTCATTGCTTTTGACTTTTAAGATAGAAAATCCTGGAAACTACTCTTCCAGGTTTCTCCTGAACTATCCACCAAAATCACCAATTGATATATTTAAAGCCAATAAATATATCTGTGTATTGTATAACACCTTAGTTACAGAGTAGTTGAGTATCATGTCATCATCCAAACACTGGTCACAGTTCGCTGACTGATCCGACATACATCTGTTTGAGTGTAGATAATTCTCTGTGGATGTTTCATAGACTTTAATCTCATTAAGCTGTGCTCTGGCTTTTTGTGATGCGCTAACAGATTTTTTAATGTTCTTCTTTAGTGATGGAACTCGATAACCTGGTTCTGGTTCCACACATCAGACAAGTGCATCTTATTCAGTGATTCAAACCCCCTGCACATTCAACCAATCAGAGCTTTGTAGCAGGAATTGAAAATTGGGCCATTATCTTTCTAGCTACCTAGCTATCATCTGTGACGATAATACTTTATTGAAAAGCATGTGCAGAAAATGTAGGTTGCCTATGGAGCAAGAGGGGAAAACATGTATTCCCTGGTGTCTGTTACACAGTTCTTCATCTCACAACAAGCTTCAAACAGTCTGTTTGAAGTTGCACCTGTCACTGTTCTCCCATAAAACAGCAGACAGCTATTTTTCAGCTGTGATTATCAGACAGCCCAGATGAACGAGGTCCTGTCTTTTGTCCCAGAGGACAACAACAGAGAAGAAGTGTAATGAAGAATATTCTCTCCATGTGGTCAGGGAGGAGCTCTTTTTTTTTTCTTTTTTTGGAGAGGAAGTATTACTAGAAGTATCATAAATATACTGCATGTTGATTCCTCACAATGTCAAACTAACGTAGGCAGAAACCTGTGTTTTGATACTGTTTAATATGGAGTGAAAGCAGACATCACTTTAAAACACACAACCTCCCAAAACCCTCAGGGCCCTATTTATCTTTGTACACCCCCTCCACTGTGCCCTCCATTCACCTTCAGGAAGCCACCAACCCCTTCATCATGCACCGCCCGTCCACCAAAGTTAAAAGGGAAGGAGTCCTTCCAAAGAATAACTGTTCATAGGTAGTTGGAAACAGGAAAGTCCCCTCGGTACCAAAAAGGATTTACTGCAACCAGTCAGACCAGTGCTAGTACTCCATCACTGTAATGGAGTCATTTAGATCCCATTGGTGTCGACTTTTGACTGATTTCATGGTCTTTTGAATCTCAAGGTGCTCTCATGGCCAAGCATCAGTTACCATTTAACCACTTGTCTGACATCACTCTCTAAAGAGGTGCCATGTTTCATGTTGATGGTGGGCCGATGCAACCTTTAAAGTGCCCTCAACAACTGTGATTATCATCATTGATCACTGATTTCTGGTCTGAAATCCTGTACATACACACCTGATTAATGAACATTTCACTTCCATTCACTGACACAGATGATTTTTTTTTGAAGAATTTCCACACTCAAAAATTATTCCTTTGGACCGTTGATGGCAGTTGACAAACATGAATCTTAGCACCAAAGTTGAAGATTGGATAGACACTGAAATGTGTCTCCAGTGGACAGACATTAACCATGCATCTCAATTTATTTGCTAACTAAATGATTGATGAAACAAATATCTGCTAAGCATCTGGCCATCAAAGGCCATTATCACTCACACACAGACACTATCTCCCGTCTGTAATAATAAGAAATAACTGACATTATATAGCCGTTCAGAAATGTCACTTGTTTTCAGGATGGTCCATGGAAACATGGATTTGGCAAAAACAAACATCAAAACGAATAAAAGGAGTTCCTTCGTCCTCAGTGGATGCAGTTCAGTCAGTTTATTCGGGTGTGATGTGGTTTCAAAATCTTGAAGATTCAAATATCAAGAAATATAGATATTGAAACTACTTATGACAATCAATCCAATTGTTTGTGATTGTTATTTATACTACCTTTTCACTTTTACCCAGCTGAGTACACCTCGTTTGCGTTTTGTTTCCCAGCTTTTCAAAACTTTGCTGAATATGTACTTGTCTGTGACACAAAGCTGGAGAGAAACATGTGCAAACAAAGGAGCCCAAAATATCATCAGGGGCACAAGTGATCGCATATCCCACATCAGTTGATAAAAAAAAAGAGTGCCATCGGCAAATGTTAGATTTCCACTCCATGTGACTTTTGTTTATCGGGCTGCTCATTGCCAGCACAGAACTGTTTACATCCTATCAGCTTTCACTGCCCCTCTTCGTCCATGTCTGGAATGCTAATGGGCTTAGAGGAGACAAGATAATGACTAAACCTAAATAAAGAAACTCTCTCTGGTCAAACATTCCCTTACAGGAATGTGGAGCCCTTTTCATATGATAATGATAATAATAATAATACAAAATGTGTGTGCAGATTAGAGGTGGACAACATAAACTAATAATGCTAATGTTGTCCTTATGAGACATTATAATGAAGCTAACTATCACTCAACACAGTGTATGCTAAAGAGTTAGTAAGAACATTGGACTTAAAAGGTACTGTAAGTTGAAGCCGCACAATTTTATTTACAACAAAAATGGATGTAATGACCATATGTAATGTGACATGCGCTACACAAAGTGACAACCCCACAGTTCATTGTTGGTTTTACAGCAACCTCTGCTCTCATAAACAACCTGTCCTCTACCTGCTGAGCAGCAAACAGCACACAGACACAGTCGCAGAGCAGCCGCAGAACATAGCGCAACATTTAACAGCTAAAGAAGTTGAAGTTATCATCACCCTGGTTGATTTAGCCCTGACCTCTTCTACAAAAGCCTTTCCTCTGACAGAGTTAGTGGCAGTTTGTATAAACACGAGGCTGTAAAGGTGGACTGGTGAGTCGATCGGTTTTCATGTTCAACATGATGACGTTTAACGTCCCTGACAACCTCTGTAGTCTCATTTAGACACTTGTTAGCAACCGTCCTTTTTAACAGACAGTAAAAGCTTCAAGAAATCAGCATTGGAGTATTTACTGATGTATTTTATGCCATGAATAAAACCTGAAAATATCTTGAGCTTGTGTTAACCACAGACCTTATTTCAGTCTGACCAAATTTGACCAAAACCACATTAAAAAAATCAATCTGCACTTCTGGGTTTTAGGACTCATTCGTACTGCACTCTATGAAGTAAATTTTGTCGAATTCAATTATTGAAGTCGACCTAATAATAGTAGTTTGTATGATTTTATTTTTTGGGTTACTGAGGGTTGTAGAGAAGTCCCATTTTTCTTTGTGTTGCTACATTTTTGTTGTTGTTGTTGTTGTTGTTGTTGTGTTTTAGTTTGTGCTCTACAAGGTTTCCACTTCCACCAAAATACACAGTATATGATTTTTTGTCTATGTTGTGTGAGTGTGAGTGTATATGGGTGTTGTGAAAGATGCATGTAATGTTGTGATCTGTCTCCTACCTGATTGCAGGTGCTTATGTCCACACCCCCTTTCAGATATTCCAAAACCTTGTCAATGTTTCCCGCCCTCGCCGCTCGCAGGAAACTGGTGTTACTGTCCGACTAGAGGAGACAGAGAGGAAACACATTTTCAAAATGAATCAACATCACATCCAAACTACATTCACATTTTGTCACTGGCTGTCAAACAGAATGGTAATCACATTATTTAGCAACTTTGCCTGAATGAGCCATGTTTTGAAAATGAAAGTTCATAGTTAAAAATATCTATTCTATTAAAATCTGTTCATGAAGGCGAAGCACACAACATCAAATAATTACTTATTTTCCATAGAGAATTTTACTGTTTCTCTTGGTTTCACTTGTAGTAAATATGACTTGCGGTACGGTGTCCCACAAGGATCCATTCTGGGACCTCTTTGTTTTAATCAAGATATGCTTCTGCTCTTTTCTATCATCAGCAAACACAAGCAACGGACATATGCAGACAACACATAACTTCTCCTGATAGCATGACACCTTAAGATTCACTGTTCAAACTGAAATATCAAAGATCTCTCGATGTCACAAGATGTCACACAAACGTCAGTAAATCAGAGCAGAGAGAGAAATATCATCTAAAAAATCAACCAGAATTATCTTTAAGGCTTTGCTCCTGGGCTAAAAATATTTTGATTGTCTCACCCCAGCTTCAACATGTGCCAGTTTATCAAGCTGACAGATTTCTCAGGTCACATCTCAATGAAAATCTGGTGACAGACCATTCAGTGCTTATGCTTCTAATTTGAGGTGTGCACCTACAGTATTTTCTTTTAAGGATGTTTTTAGTTTAGCTTTGTGAGTTAAGTCATTATTTTAACTTATTTTCTGCTATTTTGTCACTCTTTATCAAACGGTGAAAAAACGCTTCACTAGATCTTCAGTCTAGTGCAGTATGCACGTTTATGCAACCAACATGTTTTAATTCTGTATAATTGAAAAATGGTCTTCTTAAAGGTCTATGTTGACATCGAGACGAAAGTCACAATAAAGCATTATATGCATATACTGTAGCTTTTCCTAAGTGCAAAACAATGTCTATGTCCCTGGTTGGGGAAGTACATGTCCCCTGTCTGTTTTTGGATGCTGAGTGAGCTGCAGTTGGAAACAGACCAGGACTGTAAGGAAGCAAAATGATTCAGCATTTTCCTCTTGGTGCCTTCACTAAAGCTAAATCCTGGCTCACACACAGCTTGTTCAAAGCTCCCAGCGCTCTGCTGCTCCTGTGGAAAAACACTGTGTGATGCTTATTTTTACTGCATTCAAACTGCGTTACTCCTTCCACAGGGAGGTCAGAGGTCACGTACAGACACACTGCAGCACCACGCTGGAACTGGTGGGGACTCACTATCATGCTCATGGACACCTCTAGCTGAGGAATGGTTTCTTATTGTCTGTCAAGGTCATTTTCATCAGCAAGCTGTGAGGTTCAGAATGAAAACTGTCAGCCGTAAAACTTCAGTCCTCTGACCAAAGTTTATATCAGGTTTATTTTCTCCAAAATGTAAGGGAAACAAACACATGCGCTGATGAATCAGAACTGCCGATGTGAAGGTGAAAGAGAATGAATGAGAGGGAGTGCAGTCTAATATTGATTAGGACAGGACAAGAAAAGAAGTGAGGTCAAGGAAGTGAGGTAGATGAAGAAAGCTTTTCAGTATTGACAGAAATTACATCTGAAGTTTTGGTCTCTTTCCCTTCGTCACGACCTGTCACCTGCAGTGTCAACCTGCCCTCCCTGTCTCAGAGATCAGAGAGGATGATACAGCACTGATGATGTATGAAATGAGCAGTGACACTGCAGCGCTGATGTCTACCTCAGACACACACACACATTGCTCTGGTCTGATGTTTGTGGCTGACCTGCAGTCAGCTGCTGTCTGGCTGCTGCAGAGAGCTGCACTGCATCACTCATACTTTCAGCTACTGGAGCTTTTTTGCAGCACAGACACAGCCACCTCGAAGGACAACGCTGGGTCTGACTGTTTTACAAAGTCCATAAGTTTGTAGGTTTACATTAAAGGAAGCCAGTGATTCACAGCAGCACACTATGAGACATGTTTCAGATAGGACATGCAGTTCTATATGTGATCATTTCCTCTAACTAACTCCTTAGTGTTGCATTCAAAATTGTTCTGAGATTCAAGAGTGAGTTGTCAAAAAAAATTACACTCATCTGGTGGGGGCACTTACTAACCACAGTTTAACATAAACCATGTATTTGTCCCTATTCAGCCCTTTTCTTCAGAGGACACATTCAAACAGACAAAACACAAACACGTTACAGGTAGCACAGATGACAACACACGTGTTTTTCAAAGTTGCAGTGAATTGAAATCTCAGAGACACTGTACTTTTCTCTGTGCATGCAGAGAAATAAATCTGAAATCAATCTTTTGATTTGACTTCTGAGTTTTCCAAAAATATCAGAGTGCTGCTTTAATGAAGTGATCACATTAAAGTGTCTGATCCCTTGAACTAAGACAACACAAGTCACAACTCCAAAAGTCAAGGAACACCAGCAGCGTCTTGGCACACAACATCACAAGTTGATGCGGGTCAAGTGTCAGGATACACCGCTGTTGTATGTCCTGGTGCTGACAATCAGCTCCTCAGTGTCAGACAGCTGCTCACTAGAAGGACTTTTCATTGGAATTTTGTGATCTTATAAGAACTTGGAATTAGACTCCTTTTCACATGCAGTTTCCATTAATATTTACTGAACTGGTGTTTTATACTGTTGGCATATTGTTATATTGTCACAGTGCACAGGGCTGTACATGTAATATGAAAGGGAGCTTCCTTTGGCTGAGTTGTATAGCCTGATGACAGTGGGAACAAAGGATCTCCTGAACCTCTCTGTTCTGCAGCACAGTGAGGTGAGACGTTTGCTGCAGCTGTAGCTGCTTCTCTGTCCTGCCAGAATGTTGTGGACAGGATGGTTGGTATTGTCCAAGATGGCCTCCATCTTACGTTGCATGCGTCTGTCCACAACAGTCCTGAGTGAGTCCAGACTCCTGCTAAGCACAGACTCAGCCTTTTTTACCAGCTTGTCCAGTCTCTTTGTGTTCATGTTGGACATGCTGCTGCCCCAGCAGACTGCAGCATTAAAGAGTACACTGGCCACCACTGACTGATAAAACGTGTGCAGCATTTCACTGCAGAAATCAAAGGACCTGAGCCTCCTGAGGGAAAAGAGCCGGCTCTGCCCTTTCAGGTAGATGGCATCTGTGTTCAGGGACAAGTCCAGTTTACTGTCCAGGTGCACACCTAGTTATTTATAAGTGTGCACCACCTCAGTGTCCTTCCCTCAAATGCTGACTGGCTGAAGGGTGGGCCCAGACCTCCGAAAGTCCATGACCATCTCCTTGGTCTTGGAGGTGTTCAGAAGGAGGATCCCTGTACTCCTCTTCCTGCCCGTTCCTGATACGCGCCACAATAGCTGTGTCATCCAAGTATTTGTGGATGTGGCAAGACTCAGAGTTGTATTTAAAGTCGGCCGTATACAGGGTGAACAGAAACGGAGCCAGAACAGTCCCCTGTGGAGCCCCAGTGCTGCTCATCACTGTCCCTGAGACACAGTCACCCAGCCTGACGTACTGTGGTCGTCTTGTCAGGTAATCCACAATCCAGGACGTGAAGCAGGGATCCACCCCCATCCCTTCCAGCTTGTCTTTAAGAATCTAATAAAATATCTAAAGATAACATCTGATGATATGGGAGTCTGTGGTCTAATTTGTGTCAGTTTAGGTCCTTGATGTGAAAAAGTTTGAGAACCACTGATCTATATCATGTTTCAATTGCATATATTTTTTAATTTCCCAATACTGTTGTGTGTGTATATATACACTGTATAAAATACTGCATATATACTATCTATAACACTATATATCCAAATAAATGCATATGTATATTGTATTCACACCTATACCTTTATATAAATATACTCATGGACCTACACATCATGGCATCTCTAACTTGTCTTTTTAATTGATGTCACTCAGATTGAACCTAACTGTCTGCCTCCCTCTCAGCCTGCCTCTGTTCCTCTTTAACATGTGACTTTCCCCTCACAATCAAACAAAAAATACTACACTGTCCAGTGTTGGAGAGACTTGTTCATTCAGCCTCGTCCATGTTCTTACAGAGTTAGCATTGTTTGCTAGCAGCACTGCACAAAGCAGCCATTACCACAATCAAGCCTGTCTGATAATACCCTCACATTCCCTTCAGAGCTGCCGAGTCACATTATGCAAGACCCTGCCCTAATCATCTCTCAGCGACTGGCAGGTTGCTATAGTGACACTTGGACCAACAGGACTCTGAGACAAGTGGGGCTTTTCAATGGGAAACACTTCACAGTGAAGAGAAAGGGAGAATTGTGGCCGCCAGCTTCCTACAGAAATTGTTTCATAACTCTGGGGTATAAGGAGCTTAGTCAGTTTGTCACTCTCTTTGATGGGGAAATGTTTTGAATGTTCTCTGAGAGGCTTACAGTTACATGAAGGGCGTGTTTGGGTGAGTTGGCAAGAAATAGAAACAGAAATCAAAAATAAAAGAAACTTTAGTCAAGTATGAAGTTAGTTGCTTTTCTACTTGGTTCACCACTGTTGAAAAAAGAATATTTCATGATAAATTAAATTTTAAAAACTAACAGCGACGTCATATGCTTCTTTCATATATAATTGTATGATATGTGCCCCTTCTATAACAATCTGTTCCTGCAAGACTTAATCAAACCTGCCAAGCGTGACAAAGCACAGTCCTGACAACACATTACATCAAACATTCATTTACCAAGTCGCTGTCTTCCTCTGTGGAGCGCAGAGATGCATCAATAATGCAAAACCGTCCTCTAATCCGTCCCTAACATACACTCTGTGAGACACCGGAGCCCAGACTGGAAGCATCCTCACCCCGCAGAGACAAGCGCTGCCCTCTCTGGAGGTAACCATGACAACCTGGCTGTCTGTGTGTCAGCAGAGCAAGCGGAGTGAGCACAGAAAGCAGGGCAAGAGTGTATCACTCACATTTTGAAATATACTGGTGCTAACAGCATTAAAACAGATCCAACTACTGCTCATATCTTCATTAGGAATAGTTTGAGTCATATAACCATGATACTCCTAGCAAACATGCTAAAACAAGACAAAAGACTTCATTCAAAGTCCACTTACTAACTTTTTCCAGAGCTTCCAACAGCATCCCTAAATAAGCAACCATGGTAACAGTTGTTTGACAAAATCATTTTAACTAAAGTTCGATGAAGGCCATGTGATGCAGTAGAAAGCTGCAGAAAAAGCTAGTGAGTTGACTTTGAATCAAGATTGTTTTGTCAAATGACTGCCTCTGAGGTTAAGAATGAACACTCATGCCTCCATCCTGTAGTTGCTTCCCATGACATTTATGATGACTGCTTTCCTTGGCACACTGAGGGAATGGAAGGTCACATGTGTAACCCAGGTTCTCTGAGTCTCTCCACCCTACATATTCAATATGTACGGGCACTG
>NW_019525247.1:1612119-1678542 GCF_002814215.2 Seriola lalandi dorsalis
CCATTATTATTATTATTATTATTATTATTGTTATTATTATTATTATTATTATTATTACACCATTATTATTATTATTATTATTATTATTATTATTATTATGGTAGTAACCACTTCAGTTAATGCTTAAAATAATAAAAAGGTATGTTGTTCAGCCTGGTACTTGATCCACTCCTCTACATGTTGGAAACATGGAACCGGATTTGATGTGGAGGGTCAGTGCATAACTCAGTGCTACTCAGCAGCTCCACAAGAAGCTGCGAATACTGGAAAAGCTCTGTTTAGTTATGGACCAGACATCTTTATGTTCGGTGATACCCGATATAACATATATACCAAATATATTGAGGCTCGGTTACAGTTACAAACAGTTTGAGATGCTCCACTTTGTAATTCAATGATGTGAAGAAACAAGTTCCAGGATCAGGACAGAGCAACAACTGTCACAAAAATGTCACTAAAGTCAAGAAACCTCATTCAGACACAAACAAAATATCATCGTCCCACTGACATATATTTTTATACTCTGCTCCAGGAAAGACGAGACATGAGGACTCAGCTCCAGACTGAAGGAGCGATATGAATTCCCAGTAGCTGCACAGCAGTGGCTGGTGCTAAAGTCATTACATTGCTCTTCAAATTAGCCACAAGAGTCCACATGCTGCTGAGCAGGGATACTTTAGGAACAAAAATGTCACACTGGCCTTTAAAGGGAGAGGAGAGGGAGCAACACCTCCACCCCCACCCATCACACATACACACACACACACAAACACACACACAAAAGTTCAAACACCTGGGTCATTTGTCTGTACCTGTTAACAGATATTGCAAGGTACAAATTCGGCAGTTCTAACAGTGAGTCCAGTGTAGTGTTCACGGTTTTCTTTCAATGCAAAGGTGGCTAATGTGAAAACCTGCTAGTGCACGCCAGCTTATCAGTAACAGCTACAGAGAGTCCTTTTCATCAAGACTGTAACCGAAATAAAAATAACTCAAGATTTAAAAGTGAGACCCGACACTCCAAAAAAGTTACTCAGAACCTTCTTATCTGTTCAAATCTCCTAAAATACCCCACACAGAGCAGCTCAGGAGTGTCCCAGTTACCTGAACCTGATCTGTCTCTGCTGCACAGGCCAGTCTCAGCTCTTACCAACATCAGTGGAGGCTGCACAGGAAAATGCTCCACACAGTAATAATCCAGTGAAGGGTTGTGGTCCAGGTTAGAGAGGCTCCCGGCTGTCCTCAGGCCCTTGTCTGAGCCACACACCTTACACACCGCGTTGCCCATGATGCAAAGTATTCAAGGCTTTCCCATCACAACGTAAAGGAATCTAAATGAGCATTTAATGACTCTGATAATCCATTCCCTGCTTCCCCTACCCTCCCCCTAAAAACCTTACAGGCTACCATCCAGGGGGGGGGCGACACCCTCAGTCCTGACCAAACCTCACTTCTCTCTGGCCTAATCAGACCTCCTGTCACAGTTGCACCACTTGACTGGACTTGGTCCTGTTTCTACTCCCAGCACAGTGCTAGCTCTTCCTCATTCCTAATCCCAACTCCCTGATCATTGACTAACATCTCCCCCCTCCCCACCACGTCTATTTTTACACCCACCAGCCGAGCTATGCATGTAGAGAGAGAGGATAGAGAGGGTGGTCGGCCAGCAGGCCAAAACAAAAAAAGGGGGAGGGGGCATCACAGACACTAACTAATATTTTGTGCTCATATGAGACATGTGTTTTCCAAAAAGATTCCTAAACATGAAACTGAAACCAGAGACACAATAAAAACCCTTCAGAGGCCAGTGGCTCCTGTTCAGCTTCTTCTTATCAATACATTTTCTGTTTTAAAACAAATCAGGAAACTCAAATCAGATTTTAAATGATTTCCAATGCAAATCAACATGTTTCAAGTATTTGAATTTGAACCATGCCCAGCTCATTCTGGGTTTATCTCTCAGTGGCACTAAACTACGTATCAATAAGTTACAAGAAACCAGTGTAACCCCAGTACATATACACGTAAAAAACACTAGTAAATGATAGTGTTGATGTGTGTTCCCCTGCTGATGCCATGTACATGTGTGGCGTGGCTCCTTTAAGGTTCTAGCGGTGTTCTGTCGTCAAGGGGAACTGTGTCCAGGACACTTGTCACTATGTGCCATTAACGTCTTGGATACAACAGATGCTGTAGACTAATTAAATCTACAAATATCATTACAAGTACTGGTGGTTACATGAGTTGACCCCTGCTGGTTCCTTTGGGACTGTGATCACCCGACCTCATGTCACGGACTGTTTAATTGAAGTAGGCATCGTGTTTTGCTAATGCAGATCTGTGTCAGACTGTGGGCCAGAGCAGGGCCGTATTGATTCTGCTGGACTGGATGAAAATTAAAGTCACACAGACCTTTTCATCGCAATTGATTGGCTCTCAGAATTAATGGTGTGCTGTTTAATAGAAGCTTCAGATGTCAGGTCGCAAATGCTTCTACATGTCAGTGTCAGTCTGTGTGTTTGTATTTACTCCGTCTGCATGTGTGTGTCCTTGTGTGTTGACATCAGGGAAGTAAATGTCCCCATTCACTTTGCAGTCTTCTAGGTCATGACTCAGACAATACTCTTACTGTTGAAAATATCACCCAAGCAATTCTCATTCACTGAATATGTTAGCGTAGGGAGAAAGACTCCTTATTGTTGAGAGCATCATAGAAACCACATGAGAAAGCAGCTTTGGAGTTTTCTATGAATGAATTAGTATAAACCAAGTTAGCAAGCACAGGATCGTCACAGTTTCCATATATGACAAAATCCCAGTTAATGAGAGGAAGTGAAAACAATCTGAACATTTCAACCGAGAGTAATGTACAATCAGAAACAGAGCTCAAACCGTTGTTGATTTGAAAACACCTCTTCAGTTAAAACTAGAATCACCTCTTCGTGGTCCTCTGCCTCCTCCACTCAGACTAGTTTCAGGTTACATCCCTGTTTATCCAGAGTCATAGAAAATATGAACCATTTGTGTGAAATTCTGTCATAATTGCAGTGAAGTCTTGATTCTTATGGCTAAAAAGTGTTTCGTGAGATCACTGTGACTTTGACCTTTGACCTTTGACCACCAAGATCTAATCAGTTCATCTTTGAGTCCTAGTGAATGTTTGTGCCAAATTTGAAGGGATTCTCTTTAGGAGATATCATGTTTTGTTAAGTCACTGTGACCTTGAACTTTTACCAACTTTGGTGTTACTGAGATATCATTTCCACAAGAATGGGACAGATGGAGGGACAACCTGAAAACAATATTCCTTCGGTTATGACGGTCGCAGGCGTGGAGATATGAAAACAAAGCCTTAAAAGTAGTTGGAGACTCCCTTAATAAAAGGGCTTATTATTAGGAATGCTATAGTTTGAATTTTAAAGGAATCATATCAGCTGATTGAAAAGGATTCCTGGTGAGGTAACATGGTTTTGTGTAACTTCACAAAATTAAATAAAATGGGATAATGGTCAAACAGAAAGACATACTGTGCATCCTAAGGAGATTTAAACTGGTCAGTCTGATTAGAGCATGAGTCCCCAGAGCAACCAGTCAAAAGTCATTTTATAATACAGTCAGGTGAAGCTGTGTGTGACCTTTAGCAGCACCTAAGATAGTAGGTGAAGTTTTCTGCTGCATGTGTAAGGTGAGAAGAATGACCTGCTTCTCTAATGAAAATATCACTCTGGTGGAGTGGCAGGGGGTCTTGTTTCATGGCAGCATCATATACATGCAAGTATGCACACACACACACGCACACACACACACACACATGCACACACACACACAGGTCACTGAGTTGCACCTATCATTCTACATACAGCAGGCCTATCTGAGACATGTGAATTATATTGAAGTGTAAATAAGAGGTAACAAATGCAACATGAGGTTGTCAGTAAATGACTCCTCTTGTAAAAAGCAAGAAGAGAAACACAAGTGGATTCTATCTCACAATTTGTCTCAGAGCAAGACACTTATGAAACATTTACTGACCAGAAACCAGTGACCCCGAGCCCCATATTTGGTTTGTGGAAAGTTGCATATACTTACTCTTACCCCTCTTGACTATGACGTGTCCAATAAATGCATAAAATGCCCCAAAAACCTCATTTGATTTGGTAATGTCAGTTACTCAGCAATATCTATCTAAAGTCAGCTAACATTAGCCACTATTAGCTGCTGGTCATACCAGACCCAGAGAGATCATACCAACAAAACTCATAAACTGAGCAGGTTTGAATTTTATTGCTCTGCATTTGTAAGGAGAAGAACGTGTTTTGTCTCTTTTCAAGTTGTAATAATCACAGTTACAATCACAGTTAAGCAAGTGATCACATATGCATATCATTTCAGTTGGGTTTAGCTCCATCACCAGCCAAAACACACAATTAGATGTGGCCCTCCACTGCGCTGTCACCTCCCAGGCCTTTTTTAGTTTCCTTAACCTTCTCCTGGATGTAATTTGTTTAATGTCTTGTCCAATCTCCTCACTGAAGAGCAGTCATCTGCCAACACACTCATCCAATTAGGGAGGCCAACTGATGAAGTCATGGGTGTGGTTGTATGTGTGTGGTTTGACAAAGGTCAAAGCTGGCCCTGTACAGGTAGACCACATAATTCTCCTCAACTCATCAAGTTTAAACAGGAATCTCTGTAGCCATGGAGACCCCCCCCCCCCTTCCCCCAATTCAGTCCCACTGGGTAATCCACTGGGCGGGGCGGGCGTTGACAACAAATGCTTTTAATCTGTGCTCGACCATATGGCTTGTTGGCTGCGGGAGGGTGGGGGTTGTTAGGCAAAGCCATGTACTACTGCTTTATGTTGTGGGGGTAAATGTGATGACAAGAGCGTGTACAGGAGGTGTATGAAAGGATTTACTAAAGAGGGGAAAGGCAGGAGAGACATTTTCATTTGAAAGTTGAGGGGGTTGTACTGTAGCAGCTAAATGCTAGCAGGGTGGGAACACGTCCCACATGCTAAAGCTAACGGCTAAATCCAAGCAAGGAATTTTATATTTGTCACCATCAAGTACTTTAATGCTAGATCTGTCTACCCATAACAATCAGGCTTCACTATAACATAACTGCTATGGAAAAAAAAGAAAACATGAATTATAGAAGTTGGAGGCTGGGTTGCTATGGAAACACAGATTTAGAGAGGGTTTGTGCACAGACTTTTCTTCTGCTTCTTGCAGAAAATAGCTTGTTGTGTGTGAAACCTCTGTAACACTGACAGATCTGATGTTTTGAACTGGACAGTGAGAGGACGGAGACGTGGCCCATGTCTCTGTTTTCCCTAACGCAGGACTGACAGGTTGATTTGCTCCTTGAATAGGCCGCAGAGCTGGTACAAAGATTATTGAGACCCCATGTGAATTCTTGTTATCCTGATTCTGCCCATGTTATGATCACATCTCATTATGTGATCATAAATTACCATAATTTAGGTAGTTAGCATAAATTAGGGAACTGAAAGCACGCAGCACATCCTGGGTAAAGGGACACTTGCTGCAATGTGCTACTGACAGAACGGTGAGGCATCCACACTCTACTTTTCTGTAGCGTTGTAACTATAGGCTACCGTTAGTCATACTGTCAGAAGGTGATCAGAGCCAGAAGCTTCCTAGCACATGACGATTGCCTTTCAGATGTGATCCTACTTGTGTGTGGCTCTACTTGTGTCGACTACTTGCTTCGTAACTGTCTGACAGGCAGGAGGAGCAGAATGTACATGTCATTTGCGGCTGTCTGCGATCTGAACACAATCCAAGCCTAAACACCTCCAGATGTTGTCTGCCCATCACATACCATTGCAATGTGTTCTGTGGGATTTACACCTGCAGCAAGATAAAACAAAAAGATCCAGATAAAAATTGCAGGTGAATGCTGTGTGGAAATGGGAGTGAGAGTTAGGGTTGTTTCAAGTTTAGTCTCATGTAATTCCAGCCTCTGCAAAGCCTGTGTGTCCAATCAGAGATGATTTCTGGAGAGTCCCTGGGGAGGAACAGCAGCACAGCCTCAACCACACAGCTGCTCGCCTCATACACTGTCTGGGATTCCAGCTGACCTCACCAACCCTACAGTCATCATGCATTGAAGAGCACATACATATATATATATATATATATATATAAATATATATAGCTATCAAGTTGCATTGTAGGAAGTGTAGGATCCAACATTTTGGAGCTCGACTATTTTGCTATCTGATTAATTTTAACCTTTTTTTTGTAAAATATGTCACTTGCAAAGTCAGCAACGTAATGCCAGTGTCATACTAATCTACTGGAGATCAACTTTAAAATATTTTTCAAAAAATAAAGAAAATGGAGACATTTCTTCATTTCTACTAAGAAAATTACAGAAGCCCTGAGAGGCAAGATAGAAATGGTTCAGCCAGGATAATCTTTCTAAAGTATACTTTTTTTTTTTTCATCTGCAAAAACAGGATTAAAAAAAACTTTTTGCCAGGTGAAAAACTTTTTTCAGAATTTTTCAGTTTGTTGTTGTAATACTCATTTCTGCCACATGCCACACATACACTCTAAACACAAGATACACATATTGTTGGTTAACAAGTTAAGTAACATTACTGTCATGTCCTTCCTTTGGCTGGAAATTAATAATAATATATGATAAATAATATTTTACTCGGTGAAGGCTTTGATAGGTCAGGTGATGTATAAAAAGTCAACATCAAGCAGCTCAAGGTGGATGAAAGAATCAAACACAGGATTTTCATCCATGAGACTGACCATTTTATTTTTTGGCTGGGTTTACTTATTCTTTTCAGATTTTATTTAATATCTAGCAGAAAGGCTTTATTTTTCCTTCCTTACATTCATGAAAAGATTTATTTGAGAAGTTGAAATATATTGCCTCAATAGTATTACTCCTGTAGACTATTCCTTCATTCAGCTCAAGGTACAAAAAACAGACTTAAAACTATAGGAAATTGCTGCATTTTGTGCTCAGTCATGCAATTACAGTTTTTTTTTTCGATTGCTTACACACTACAATTAAAAATAATATACAGATTTTGAAACGTGACACACAAGGAGCAAAATGTCAGCCCAGATTTGCACAACTATACCTCACACCATAACACCAAACACACTTCTCTACATTAGACGCACAATTCAAAACTGAAATCCTTTGTGTGTTAATTGCTAAACACTGCCGCTGAAACACCACGCTCAGTCACCTGCACTCAGGATGCGCATGTGAAGACACATTCAAACAATCAGATCACACAGAAATCACGGCTTGATCACCATAAATAGGAGTCAGGTTTGCTCTTTGGTGCGCAAAAGCAATGGAGGACAATTTTGGAGAAAGAATTAGAGGAAGAGGCGTTTGAGAAAGAGGAGAAGGAGCGAGAGGAGAAAGAGGCAGACCAGAAAGAGGAAGAGGACACAGAGGGCGGGTCAGAAAAAATAGGACAATTCTTAGAGATGAGATCAGAGATCAACCTACTGTTAATGTACAGTAGGTGCCCAAATAATAATAATTCTCATAACTTGACACAAGTATTTTTCATGAACAAAGGTGTAGGGATACAGGCATGCAGAAAGAATTAAATGGAGTTAGGTGTAGGTTGTCTTTTATTGATGTCAGCTGTCTATAAGAGGCTCCTTGAGACCCTGAAGGACAAACAGTGAGTAATCACACGTACATACGCCAGGTAGCGGTGCTGGTGTCTGGACCGGATCCAGTTGGGCAAATTAATCACAACGAGCCTCTACCCCAGGTGTGTTTAATTGAACTGGTGTGACCACAACAAGCCTCACGAGCTTCGCATGGCTTCTCAACAACACACGGAGAAGAAGCTGGTGCGTGGAGGGATGAGAGGATGACGGAGGAATATCTAGAGGAATGACGCAGGTGGAGATGAACATGTGTAAGATTTAACATACACAGTCTCCAGGTAGTAACAGTAATATCACACCTCCTGGCGCCACACCGCTCTCTTGAGTTCTTTATAATCCTGACATGAAATTCAAATCATTGCCTCTCACTCCACCACTTGTGTTGTCTCTGCTTTCTTTTTGTTCACTGCCTCGCTCCGTCCTCATTCTTTGCTGTAAAATTCCATATAGTTGTTGTAATTAGCTGCACTAATAAATCATTACATGTAAACTAGGGGTCAAATGTCAATGTGTAATGAGAAAAGTGACAAACCCACACCAGCCCTCAGCTCTGCAGTTTGTTTTAGCTTCTTTTAGCTCCTTGCTCGGTTTTAGCGCCCGCGGCGTTACTGTTTTAGCTCAGTCTTTCAGCCTTGTTTCCAGTTTTCAGTGGAAGAGCTCGCAGACACATTTAGCAACCAGCTGGTGAACACTGTAAATTCAGCAGCTAAAGAGCCAGACATTTCCTCTCAGAAGATGGTGGAGACCAAACCAGAGCTAAAAGGTGTGAAATTCTGGACTCACATTACACTCCAAACAGATGCTAACGAGGCTAATGTTTGCTAACATGCTCAGCATATCAACCTGAAGGGTAGATCTGTAGTAGATATTTTCTAACTTATCCTCTGCTTAAAGAGACATGAGCGAAGCGACAAGTTTCTGGTGCGAATGAAAAACATTTTTCTTAGACATCATATGAACAAGAAACTCTTTGCAATAGAAAAAACTAGCAAAATTAGCAGACCTACTCAACATACTGCTCTTAACTCTGAACATCAGAGAAAACGTTAGCTTTCGCTATCCAGGGTTAGCATTGCGTTCAGCCTCCGCTTGTTAGCTTCCTGTAACTACAAGCTGGTGGTTCGGTTGACTGACATTTATGACATGTTACTGACATTTTGTCTCAGCTTTTCACAAGGTTATGATAGTATTTCATGAGATATACCAGAAGAACTGCTACTAAGATAAACAAGATGTTTTACTCTGAGCACAAGCTAGCTACTGTCTGGTGTGAACCGGAGGCTTCAATCTTGATTTTGTTTAAAAATGAACTTGCAGCCTTATTTTCATTTGTTGTCCCTGGCCAGATGGAACCTAAATAATACACACAAGATAATACAGACATATCCAAAAAAAAAGAATGTGGCTTTAGAACAAATGGTAGTGAGCTATACTCTATACTAAATAAGTAAGATCAACACAGACAAGACTAGAAGCTAGAATTTTTATTTTAGTACACACCAGAAACTTGTCTCTTCGAATGTCCCTTGAGGTCCTCCATACTTAGTCATTCACTCATTCCAAACACCTCCGCTGTGTTGGGGTGAGGCATAAATCTTAATAACACATATCTCAAAACCTGGACAAATAAAAGCAAAACTCTCTGCTCTCTGGCTAGTAGGTGATAAAATATCTGAACTACTGTGCTACAGTCAGAGGTTGTTCTGATGCCAAACCCCAAGGGCCAAATTCCCAAAAAGTGAGTGTAGTCCATTAAGACCTAAAGTAGCTAAATCTTAATTTATGTGGAAAGATGTGGAGGCAGATAGCTTTTTTTTTCAGGAGGAGTTCTCTCTGAGGATAAGCTCCTTTGGGTGATCTTTCCCCCTTGCATAACTAAGCCACACAATCATCTGCTATACAGCACTGCACTTCCAACTCTGGACCACATCAGTGTGACGACAGTGTCTGACACACACCGTCATCGACAGCCTTTTCACCACATGTCTGACGAGACCTCGTGGAGACTCAGATAACTAACAGTGATGGCCACCATCCTGAAGTGTACTTACAAATGAGTATAAACATGTTTCATTTTCGTTTCACTGAACTTAAACGTGTTGCTAAATCCTGATAAAACAAAATATGTGCTGTTTTCAAAAGTTAAGATTACTTGGTACAGAAATGGAAAGAGTCCCGCATTATAAATACTTCAGCGTCTGGATAGATGACAAATTTACTTTTAAAGTTCACATAGACAATCTTGTTAAATAACTGTGGGTGAAACTTGGCTTGTATAGAAGTAGAACTCATCTGTCCAATGTACTGTAGAAAAATAATTTTTGAAGCTGTATTTCATTCCCCGCTGGACATGGTGTTGTCATATACTGACATGCCACTGTCACCACCCTTAAGCCCTGATATCACTCTGCTCCTAGATTTATCACTGGGCATACCTACAGTACCCATCGAAAAAGGTCGGCCGGTCCTCTCTCTCTATGATACCAGATTCATTTATAAAGCACTCTCACTCTCACTTATAGAACTCAATGTAAACACTCATCCAAGCCGCTCTCAGGACCGGATCACACTGCATGTTCCTCAGATCAACTCTGAACTTGGAAAGACTGCTTTTAGGTTGTTTATGCTTTTGTGCTCCAGACTCGTGGAATAACCTACAATAAACTTTGAATAAAAAATTGAACTGAAAACATTGGGACATCTTAGATATATGCTTTTTAAATCTTTTGGAGTGTGATATTTCTGAATGCAGCCTAATTGTATTTATTAGGAACAGATTTTTTTGTATTCTGGTTGTTTGCTTTGTTTTCTGTCTTTCCGCTTTTGCCATCTCGGCATCATTGACAATGAGGGTCAGCTCTCAATGTATCTCCAAGAAAATAAATAAAGGTTGATGATGGTGATGATGATGATGATGATGATGATGATGATGATGATGATGATGATGATGAAGAAAGCCAAAACTGCAGCAATGAGACCATGATGGAACACTGCACCTTCCTCCCCCTCTTTACATCTATGACTAACACGGCCATAACACAGTGCCATCAACCAGGGTAGACCCTGCTGTTACTCTCTATAGTGGATTCTCCCTCTCTTGGTTGCCATGGCGACAGGATTGGTAACTCTCCTGAGCTGCAGTGTCCCATAGTGCCACAGCAAGATTATAAATGCTCTAATCCAGGATTTTGCCAATCCCAGTTCAGCATCAAACAGTGGTGCATGCTCAACATCCATGTACCATCAGTGGGGTGTGTGTGTATGTGTGTGTGTGTGTTTGTGTGTGTGTGTGTGTGTGTGTGGGTGGGGTGGGGGTGGCTTAAGTAAAGGTTTTGAGTGTGGGGGGCATCATGGAGCCACAGTGAGGATGTCATCAAATGTTTCTTCTCTGCAGCGAAACAACGAAAAATCTCTCTGTCTCATTTACAGACATTAGTTCTGAGACAAGCAAACAGTGACTCCCATACACATACAGTTATCATTTTATTACTAATGATAATAATTAAGGATAAACACAGTAATCAGAAAATATTACTTTAGTAGAATGACTGAAATACATTCATAGACTTTGAACATAGACACAGGGTGTACAAACATTCGCTCTGATAATCCAGCAGATCAGAAGATAGATCCATACATAGATGGAGGGGAGGTGAAAGGGGGGTGGGGGGGTGGAGGCAGAGATTATCATCTCTGCCACAAACATTTCCCTCTAAATTGCATCAGATGAGCATCCAGCTGTGTCCTGAGATTAGATGTAAAAACAAACAGCAGAGTGGCTTTGCCATCAGGACAGCCAAATAATGTAACAGTCAGGGGAAAAAGAAAAGCATGCTTTCTGACAAAACTCCTACACCCAGTATCGTGTTAGTCCAGGGGAAGCCTGTGGAGAGACGCAGCAGTGTGGCATTCCACCGGGATTTGTAGCCAAAGTTCAACTGAACCAAACAGACCTTCAAGCCTCACGTCTGACACTGACAGGAAGTGGAAGTTATGGCTCTTTCACAGTAGAAAATAATGGAGGAAAAGTTGTAGTTGTATTCCAAGAGCTTTGCATGGAGCATTAAGGCCTCAGTATTGCTGCAGATGAACTAGGTTGTACCACTGTGTGATGTGTTGAACACTGCTGCTGCTTGCGGCCACGAAGGATCCTTCCACCCACACTTACTTTTTTTCATTCATGTATGAACTGCATTTGAAGTTTACATTTCAGACTACAGTGAGCCACTTTCATAGCAACGAATTGGGTGCCATCTTGGAAAGCACTATCCAGTTTTTGTTAATACATCCATGGTGTCAACTAAAAGCAGAGACTTTAATGTGGTTGCACTCATCTCTCTGCGATGAATCACACAAACAGCAGACTGTCAGTCTTTACTTGAAGGTGCTCATTGTTCGGCACTAGGTTGTGCATAAAACGTGATGAAAGTCGACAAACCTCTCTGATCTGAAGATGTGCAGAGGTGGTCAGTCGTCAACACCAGGTGTATTTGAATTTGGAGACGTGGCTGTTGATTCAAAGGTCTGGAACAAGGCTTTTTGATAAAAATCAACCACAGTCTTAGTCATTTTTTCCATGATGGCGCTTACTGCAACTGTGGGTCACAGGTTCCAAGCAGTGACCCCCGACCCACGGTCTACAGTAAGTGGGACAATGTTTCCTTGGCTTCCTTGATGCTATTGAGAATGTGTAGATATTTGTTGTCGTGAAATGGTTTCCACTTTCCAGAGGCTCAGACATACAGTGAACAAAGTCCCACCCAGGCCTCTAGGCTCTGGGAAATGATTAATTACAGTAATTACAGCTGAGAAACAAGGTGTGTACAGAGTGCCCCCTTGGACAATCAGAGGATCTTCTGCTGAGTCACACACACAGAGTCAGTCCCACAGTGTGATGCCACACCTGCTAAACAATTTCCACTCAATTATTTGTCCACTTCTGTCACTACTGCTTTTAAATGTCTTTAGTGTAAAATATTGTGCACAAACACTATTGTGAATCGCTCTTATATTTCAATTTACATCGCAAACTGTACGTAGCTTAAAAGTAGCTCTATAATGTCACAGGTGAGATCCATTTACTCAGATTCTCACACCTAATACTTTGAAAAGGTTCAGGTCAAACAAAAATTACCATAAAAACAACCATGACGACAATGGTGAATGGATTATTACTGCATCGGCCCTACAGCGGATTAGTATTAGACCATCAATCTCCTGTTATATTTCAGAGGCAGAGTCAGAAACAGAAAGAGAACAGAAAGACCCGGGGAAGGAAGATTAAGAGGTTAATTATGTAATCGTTCAATTAATTTCAATTTGGGCAGTTCTGGCAGGAGCTTTGTAACAGCTCCTCTGGGTCAGTCGATCGAGTAATTAAGTATGAAATGTGAGAGCCAAACAAGTTTGTGAGGTAAGTTTTTTAGTTGAACAGCTGGTACTGTTGTCAAGGCAACTGCCTCTGGTGAGAAGTTACATCTCTCTGCGGTCATACATACTGACTCTTCAAATACAAAGATATGTGGACTGCAGACTGCGGAAATCTTCACTGCTTCATTGTTTGCATGAACACAGAATACGTGTTTGTCCAGTTCTTTGATTCTTTTTCCCGTTTGCTACAATGATACAAACACTGATTTGTTAAGTGTACAGTAACAGCACACCCCCTAACCACGACACGCTGAGGATATCTAGATATATATGCTATGAATTATGTGCATATTTGTATCATCTCCTTTTGATTACTGACACCGGTTGCCATTCAGTGAACTGCAGTCAACATTCTGTAGCTTGTGCTTGTGTGTGTGCTTGCGCCCCATGAGAAGCCATGAGTGAGCATCTGGGGTATTGGCCAAAACAGTGGATTGATGGTGAAGGAATTCAGCCCTGCATGATGTTTGGATACTGACAATTTAAGGATTACACAGGAGAAGAAGAAGGAACCACCAGATCATGTTGGGTTTTGAATGGGAATGAATGGGACTATAGATGAGAGACAGATGTTGATAGATAAGTTACTGTAACTAAAGTTACACTTTTATTAGTTATAGTTTAACTATAAACAATATTCTAGACTGTATTTGACTCTCCAGCGTCCATAGGTCTGGCTATGCAAAATTATAGTTCATTCAATGTTTTGTTGAAATAGGATTTTAAAACCATAATATTGTTATCAGCTGATGTTGAATCTAGTTTTCCATCGACGTCGGTCACATTGCAGTTTGACACGCTTCACTCAATATCAGTGTTTTTTGTGTTTATGTGGAGATTGTGTGGGAGTCTGTGCTGTGCTGGAATTTGTCGGCTCATCATTTGTGGGACTCACTTTCTGAGCTAATGACACAGCATAAGAGAAGCACAAGTAAGCAAACTGATTCAATAATATCCATCATCATCATAGCACAATATCTGACTTAAGTTTGCCAACATCAGCTAATGGTAGCCACTATGGACAAAACCTCTGAGTGATCAAACTGAACAACAGTGTGATTTGTTGCTGGAAGAATGTGTTACTTCAAAAGTTACATGCTGCTTTATTAACATTAATGTGAATAATTAATGTGCAATTCATTTGTTTGTATTTTGCAGGATGTTTTGTAGCTGCTGTCACCATGGAAACACAACTAAATCCTAGGGGAAGCTGAATGACAGAGAGGGATACATTTTCTTTTGGTGGATTTCAGGGCATATGAAAGGTGAATGCGCATTTCACAGTTGAGCAGCATCCTGTTCAACTGCAGCTGCTGACAGCAGAGAGAGAGAGAGAGAGAGAGAGAGAGAGAGAGAGAGAGGGGACGAGGGGAGAGGGAGACGAAAGGCATATCGAAGGAGGAGTTGTGACAGGAAGCATGTTTGAGAGAGAGAGATAACGATCCAGGAGAATCAAAGAAGGTGAAAGGTCGCCTACTCGCAGCTTTTCTGGGTGTATTATACCTGCAAGGGAGATGGGCGCACTTGTTAGGATTGCACTGCAGCGCTCGGGCGAGTGCAAGGGAAGACAAAGCAGAGAGGGAGTAAACCACCTCACATAAGGAGAGTCTAATAATAGATTACATAGATTACAATGTGAGGGAAATTAGGGTTTAATTCCTCGTGTAAAAAGGTGGCTGTCTCCTCTACCACACAACATTTTAGATGTCTGCAGCGGTATGGAGTATCAGCTGTTTCCAGCGGGCCCCTGGACTACAACACACAAATGGAGACCAGGGGACTTTCAGTGAATCTCATGTCGCCAAGCTAGGCTTCATTTTTCTTTTCTTTTTTTACCTTAAAAATGATTACAGGAGTCTTTACATCTCTTGAAAACTATGGTGGTAAGAGCCACGATGAGCTCACATATAATATACTTACAATTGCACGGCACACACACGTGTCTGAGGATTCAGACAACACAACCAAGCTAATGACAGGGAAACCTGCATCGTTACGTCAATTCTGTAACACTGCCATTTACAGTTAAAAGTTAAATGTGTTTCAGGAAACTTTGATTTGAATTTGAAATCATCGTAACACAGTAAATTAGCTTGTCTTCAGCCAGAGGAGAAGTTAGCTAGGTTAGCGGGTACAACCATAGTATTAGCTTGTTAACAAACCAGCAGGCTAATTCAACAGGGAAGCTAAGTTATTCAACTAGCTACCTGGAGCGCAAATGACTAAAAATGACCAATTGAAGTTAGCAATAGATGAATTAATGAGTTAGATATCAACTGAAAATCCAACAACAAATGGGCAACAATTAACCAAGTGTGTTTCACACTGTTTCAATGATCAAGTGTTGTTAAGGGGCTGTAGATGCATTCGCAGCTCCAATTACGACCTACATGATGAAGATCTTTGATATGGCAACCCAAAAATATGTTATTCAGTCTTTTGAATAGTATTTGTCTCCCCAACTCACTGTACAACAATTGTAAATGTGTGCAGTTAACTTAACTTAAAATCTATCAGACTCATCAATTATAAAATCAAGCAAAGCCTCGACCTTTTCAGGCTCTAGATTTAACAACAGTGGTTTCTTCTTATAGTTTTTAAATTGCTTATCTATAAACCTTGGTGTATTATAATACAATCAATAAATTTTTTTTTTATAAAAATCAACCCAAATACAGAGACGACACCAGTCGCAACAACATGATTAATCATGACCAATAAATGAGCGGTGATGGTTGAAAAGAGCAGTAATACATGTACATTTCATTTTTCCCACACACTTCTCACTTTCCATCCTCCTTAAAAAAAGTTTCTATAATGCACAGTTATGATGCATCAGGTGATCAGAGCTGTAAGCTAAGATCCACTTTGTTATGGACTAAATAAGTGTGGCTTGGCTCCAGGGTTAGACGTGGACTTTCAGTGCACAGACTACTGCACTGACTCTGGCATCAGAGTCATTACATTCCCAGCAGGACTGTGAGTGGGCAATGCTGTGTGTGTTTAGTTAGTGTGTGTAGTTTATGGAAATATAGGATAGTGTCTACTAATGTGACAGTACAATAAACTTAAGTCAATGTATATTGTACTATATCCTACATTAGTGAATTCATTTAGAGGAGGCTCTACCCAGAGGTAAAGTTGAGAGGCTACATTCCACATTCACACACAGTTAGCCAAACATATCAACCATAAAGCTATTTCAACAGTTTGTGGACAGTTAATTGATGCACCTGCTATGACATCACAGATTAGGGTGTGGCCAAGGGCTAAATAATACGCCTCAACATTTCAATTCCTCAGAAAACACCCACACCTCTCTGCAGTTTCCTGTGACTCTGAAGTACCTGGAGACTAATGAAACCTCTACAACATCCGCTACATCCTGTCGACTGGCGGTACAACACATAAGACAACAACAGTGTTTCATCGAGATATATGGAGACGTGTGTGCCGAATCAATCCTCTTCCACAGGACGCCATTTTACATTGAGAGAAAGATGGATTCATGCACACGACACGTGTAATTTCAAGTACCTAACTCATTCTGTGGATACCTATTAAATCTCTCGTACTTAATGGCACCACAACCCCTACAGTAATTTATGTGCCTTATTGAGTGACTGGTAAAGTGGTAAAGTGTACATGCACATGCTGAGAGTGTGCATGAGAGAGTATGTTACTAATTTCCCTGTTATGTTCCGTCCAGTGCTGTCCTGATTCCTCCATGTAACAAGTAAGACGCCCGTTTATGCATTTAACCTGACAAGTTTTATTTATTCATGTAAGTATATTTCCACACTCCTGTGCTTTTAAAGTGCGCTCCCCACAGTGTTTCCTCATCCAGACAGCTCTCCCCACCACCCTGACACTGTTGGCCTACATCTTACTGACTTTCTGAGGTTACTTTAAATCCACCGGAACCACATAAACAGACAGTTATTGCTCTATCAAAGGTTTTATTACAAGACAAGTTTATCTTCTGCTGTTTTCTGTGAAGCAGCCAAATGTGAAGGTTGGTTTCAGGTCGAGAATGAATAAAAATGTAGGGTTCTCATACACAAATGTAATGTATCACATCTATGTCCCCATATCAAGAGTGATGTTGCCATGTATATCACCTATAAGAGGATATATTATTATTGCATACATACATTCTCTGGATATATGAAGATGTACGTTTATAATATGTATGAAATACCCATAATAAGATTTGTACATGTACATGTTTTGAAAATATTATGCATTTGTATATATGATATAACATGTTGAAAGCATATATGTTAACAAAATATAATTAATATTTATTTTAATATATATGCAAGTTTACTAAAAGAACATACTTATAAAAATTCTATATGCTAATAGATATTTTTCTTGTTCATTTCTTATTCATTTTAAACAGTATATTTCCCATTCTGGGAAAGTGTTCTCAGGTCTCACTTTTGGACCCTGCTATATAACCTATATAATATTAACATATACTGACAGGCTTTGAGATGGATATATATTTACATAACATATGTTAAAATATAAGCATACATAAATATACACATTTGTATGGGCTGGATTTCGATATATATAAAACTGTTCCAATTTGAACTGGGATTTATGTAAAATATTTTACATACTGTACATGTTTTTATTTTATATGTACATATATTACATTAGTGTATGGTTGGACATAACCTCAATACAATTAAACTTTTATTGCAATTTTCTGGGTTAAATTTTGGTTTAAGGATTCTAACAACATTCATTACATTCTTGGAAATAGTGGTAATTTGAACATTTTTGACATTTTCTGCTCTTTTAGCTGCTAACAGGCTTTTAATGTCCAGTATCTGTCTGGCAAATGTTGGTTACAATTCATAAAGATTGGTTTAACCACAATCAAAACAAAAACTGTAAAAGGAAAACTCAGCAGAATAGTTAGGATGACATGCGTCTGTTTTACTGATGGAAATGTACATTGCAGTAATTTTATTAACGGTACTTACAAGGGGAGCAGGCGGGAAACCAGGGAAGCTTCTTACTAAACTACAGGAGGAATGTGAAATAAAACATTTCTATTGAGGCTCTGCACTTCTAAACTAGCCTCCAGAATAACTGTACCACCATACGTCACTATAGAGCAGCATTGAAGTGAAAATCCTCTATTGCAGATGGCGTTAAAGTCTGCGCTTGGGTCAGCAGATGATCCCGCACCATATAATGGATGTTTGCTGCATTCAAACTGATGCACCATGTTTAGGATGATAACCTATAAATACCCCCATGCTGATGTATTTGACAGGAAATCCAGTATTATGCGAACAGAGTGTTTGAGCATTTCATAACAACATGCACTACACTGTCCAGGCCGAGCTCTCTGATACCCACTAAGCACCATTTACACAGGGTTAATTGTTTCCCACCCAGAGCTGACCGACGGTGATAAAACTGTGGTTGGACAGCAGGAACCGTGTCACTGTGATGTAAACGTATGCCCCCCGGGTGATTGCTGGACTATCCGAATTGAATCTATTTATCACTTTTAGGTGTGTGTGTGTATATTTGTGTGTTTGACAGCCAGAGGGAGATGACACGAAAATAATCCCATGTGATAATCTGCCTTGTGGTTGAGTCAATAATAACAGCAAAGAGGGGTGGAAACGCTAAAGCGACACAGCGGCTCCTCATCCACACGGGCATAGAGGTCACAACGAGGCTTCAGCTTGAGAGATGCTATTTTGATGCCAAGTGATGGTGTGTATCAGAACACTGCCGTCGCTCAGGGGAGAGGAGAAACAGTAGAAGTCCAGCTCCACACATAAGAAGCAACATGACAGATCTGAGATTGAATAATGTTCCCGGTTATCGTTATGTCATTCTCTATTTCCCTTTCATGAATGCATGAATCAACCTGACACAATAGACCGATGTCTGTTATTTTCCTTTAAAATATCACAGGTTATTGATGTGACAGGATCGTCCATTTACTCTGTACAAATACTTTACTGTCATCCTCCATTTCTCTTTCAAAATGTGCTTTCATGAACTGAATCAAACTGAAACCCTTTATATTGTGATTGGTTGTATAGTATATATTAACGTTTGGTAACTGAACAGTTTAACCAGACACCTATGACCTGTTGGTAATGAATACAGCAGAATTAAAGTGCTGGTTTGAGGGAGACTACCTCAGGCTTTCTCAGCCAGCATGTCACCCACTCCGGTCATGAAACATACAATGTGTTGGATGTTATCCCTTATTTAAATATTAAAAGTTTGATTTCAACATGGTCGCCCATTCACCCCGTACACATTTTAATACCCACATTAGAGTTTAGGTCTTCCTCCATTTAAATCCATGCAGTGATCCAAGCTAACAACTATATGTGACTATTTTTCTTAAGTTGGAATTTGACAGATTTTGACAAATTATTCTTCCTCAACCAGACTTTCCTGCATCCTACATTTCCCTTTCGTAAAATACATGTCTGTCCTTTTTGATTTAAATACCACAAGCGTGCCCAGTCTTTCCCCACATACTGTATATTACTGCCATCATAACTTAATAAAAAGATCCTCAAATGTCTGTGTGTATCCGGTGTCATGTGCAGCCAAAAAAAAGCAGGTACTACAGTCGCCCTGAACTGCATCATGTGCACATATCTACTCCTTGGAATGGTGTGTTGGCATAAACCTCTCGTAACAGAATCACAGCCCATGAAGAGAGCGTTTCTCAGGAGAACTCCTCACCAATGAAACCACAGCTTCTGTGTTTGATGAGAGAATACAGACACAGAGACTATTCGTGAGCAAACAGAGTGAACATCCACCGCACAGCCCGGCGGTGCACCAGAGGCCGGTCTGCGTAGGTGCATCTACAGGGAGGCAGCGGGAGTATTTAGTGGTATTTTACTCTACACAGAGTGTGTTGTGATGGTGTCTACCCGCAGAGACAGCAACCCTGATTGAGAGGGACTGATGACGTGCACAGTGCTCATTTATTATATTGCGGTAGGTACATGATGACGGGCTGAGGAGTAGGATGGAGGACGGATTGAGGAAGATCTTTCAGCGGTGGACGAGATGAAGATGAGGATGAGCAGGGGCAGCAGCAGGGATCAGGCGGGGTGCAGTCATTATGGCCATGTTCTGCTGGAATCACAGCTTACTGTGATTTGTGCTTTGTGTGGTTTGGGTGACAATGGGATGATGTCACGGATCACGGAACACAGTCTTAAAACAAGCGTTTCTATACATTATTCCTTTGAACATTCTCTTTCCTTTAATGGTGCCACTGAATATCATTAGATGATGATGAAGGTGGAGGTGGAAATTATAAAGGTGAGGATAAGGGTGGTCTTTGATGATTTCCACCCCGAAAAACTCATCCACAGTTCTGGATAATAGACTCCGCTAAGTCTTCTTCAGTCAGTAAAAGAGATGTGACACCTTTACTGACTGTTGATGATGATGATGATGTTGAGGGATGACTGGAAGTGGGATGAAGCAAACCACTAACACAATGATTGGTCACACAAAGCGGGAAGGGATGGAGAGGTGTGTGATTCCAGAGAGTCTGCCCGGTACCTTGCGCTTGCGTTCAGCCCGTTCCCGGGAACGCCTCCTCCTCTCTCTGGCTTTCTCCAGAGCCTTCAGGTCCGGAGGTTGGTCCATCTCAGACCTGGCCTTCTTAATGTGAGCCGCGGCGTGAGCCATGGCTGCCCTTTCACCGAACACACACGAAAAAAAAAACTAAAGCTTTCGGATCACTTTCAGAAGTCCTCTCAGGAAGCTTGCCTCATTGGCAAAGTCATCCAAGGAAATAAGTCTCCACCTCACCAGGTGACTCTCTTTTTATGTCCAAGGACAAATCGTCATAAGATGATGAATGTGGGAAGAGGATAGAGGTGGCTCTAATGTCCTCTAGTCCTCTAACCCACCAGCTCTCTTCACCCATGCAGAGAGTGTGTCTGTTGCAAGCCTCCCTCCCTGCTGCCTGGATAACTGCATCGGAGACAGGGATAGAAAGAGAGGAGGGGTGGGCCAGTACACGCCACCAAGAGGTAAGCTAGGAGACCAATAGAAAGGCAGAGAAGCCAGAAAGAGACAGAGAGGTAGGAAGAGAGCTCCTCCCCCTCCCTTTACCGCTTTGGCTGCAGAGGTAGCAGCAGATATGGAAACCTGGGAAGCCTCTGATCTGGACTCGTCAAATACATGACTTCCCCACTCATCAGGCACCAGAAGGGGAGGTGGGGAGGAGGGTTGTGGGGATTATAGAAAACAGAGTGAGGGGAGGAGTTAGAGGAGACAATATGTAGGAGGGGATACAGGACATGGAAGCATCAGCGAGTGTCCTTTGGAGCAAGAGCAAGGAAGGTACCACTGTTACTGAAGCCAGAGGGGGTAAAAAACTTTGACTGTAGTCAGTATCTTCTTCCAGATCAACCTCCCCTATTAATGAGTGTGAAATGGTACAGTCTGCCTGTGTGTCTGGGAGATTTCACAGCTCCAGAGCAAATACACACAAATAAATACACAACCAAAAACACATAAGTCAGTTTATTTTCAAGCACACGTTTACAGTTTTTTAGCTTGAGGTCATGAAAATGGGCCAAGGGGTTCCCACACGATATTTCTATACCTGACTACAGCAACTACATCTAAGCTATTGCTTTTGCATTTATATTAGAGCATGTTTCTCCTGTACATCATCTTACATGCAGATTAGGTGACACAGTGAAGGCTTAGCAGCTACAGCATGAGCTGAAATCAAACGGACCACAACCTCCCACACTTCTACATTATATATCCTATATGATGAGGCAGAGAAAGAAGCAATGAGCTGGCTGACTTCAGCAGCACTCACTTCCAAAAACAACCTTCAGTGGAAGTGATGCCACTGTGCATCATTTCACACAATCCCTGTCCATGGTGCTGAAATCACAATGTGTTTTAAGAGCCACTGAAGGACAGCAAAGATTTCTATCCAGTACTATTTGCCAGAATATACAGAGCTAAAGATCCACTATACAGACATACATATGGTAATGTATTCAATATCATTGTTAGCACCAATGTCTCAGTTCAGGCAGCCTATTAGAAAAACCAGCTATCACGAATCACACTTGAGGTAGCCACAGCTTTAACACCACCAACTGGTTTTAATGTTGTGGCTGATCAGTGTTGCTGTTGTTGATAATGTCCTTTCGTCTACAACGTCCAAGTCCTCACCCTAACACTCTATGAAGACATTGACTGCGGTGTTTATCTTTACAAAGACCTCACCCTTTTTGCTTTTTGATACCATGGCGCCTCCCCATGGCCAGGCCCAACATTACAGCTCAGTCAAGGTGAGTGAGAGTAAGCAGCCTCAGCTGGGTGTTGGTGCTGGACAAAAGCAGCAAAAGAAATGAAAAGGAGAAAAAGTCCACAAACTGAATATTGCAAGCTCCCAGAAGATTTACTTTTGCGCCGCTTTGACGTTCAAGGTCTTCATCAGACAAAGGAAAGCATTCTAAAATGATGATGAGATCAAACATTACAAAATAGCACCCATCATCTCAAAAACCATTTCTAAGCATTTCAAACAGTCTGTACCTTCCTAGCCTTTGAAATGAAGTAATGTCTACTCGTGAAGGATGGAAGAGACGGGGATCATTCGTTTATGTGGAAGGCAACATCAGGTTGACGTCAACATTCCTAACTTTCCAAACAAAATGTAAAAATAAAAATAAAAAATTCAGTATAAAACGATACAACTGTGTCAAATAAAATGGACATTTAAAATTAAATTACAATTAAGTCACAAACTACTGTAAACAACCTTGATGAATTAAATCACAATTCACACAGGTAGTACAAAAAAAATAACTTGGTATAAGCAAAATATTCAAAATAAACTAAGAATCAAAATTCTTTTTAAACTTTTCGGGCAAATAGGAATTTAAATTCCAATAAAAACTGCTAAACTAAAAGCTTTTCTTTGTAGCTCCCTCCATATTAGCTCTAATAATTCAGACAAAATGTAAAGGTCTACTGGTGCACTGCTGATGGATGACTTAGTATATGCGTGTGAACATAGAATAATATCCAATATCAGTATCGGATCAGTGTATTTCTTTCTTTCTCATCCCTTTACTCATTTGTTGATTTTATTTGGCTGAGGGTTGATGTTCTCATGTACAATCCCATGATTGGACATATTTTCTCCACTATTTTCTTATGTAAGATGTGTATTGTAAAAAGGTGGAAGAAAAGGTGAAAAGGTGCCTGATGAAGACTTGAGATGAAACTAAGGTTGTATCAACTTGCCATATTCGATGAGTGGCCTACCTCTCCTCAGCATTACTAGTCAACATCACTTCCTCCTACCACACATTCCTATTATATAAGAACCTAAAAATACAGATAGTTTACATGGCCTGTGGTACTGTATATGAAAACACAGAGAAGAGTCTATGTTACATATATTCATCTGAATCAAGCAAATGTGTGTTTTTGCCTGAATTTGCATATCATGATGTTCTGCATGCTCATGTAGGCTGAGGGAATATGCACTTAAACTTACAACCCATTGAGAGTCACTATATGGACAAGCAGTGGCAATAAAACAATGATTTATAAGAAGCCTTGCTGAAGCTATGAAGCCTGACATATGCTGCATGAAAGCGGGTGTGATGGTATCAACAGAAGAAGAACAGAAGGGTTCCCGTGGTAGAATATTGGTCTGTCTTGAGAAGAAAAAAAAAAGCCATTTGTGCAATTTTCCTTTCACAATAAGGCTTCTGTTAAAAGCCTCCAGACTTTATATAAAGCTCTCTTTGTTCCAACTGAAAGTCAAAACTCAAAAGAAGTCCTAGTTTAAACTAGAGTAGAAGGACTGAAGTAGAGTGGCTGTGGTAAGTATGCCTGGTTACTAATCTTGTCCCGATCTTCACTAACAAAGAAGAAGTGTATTATATGAGTAATCTGCTGAGGGTCTCAGAGATTAACGGACCTCCAGCTGCTTCTGTCTTCCCTGCAACCCCTCAGCGCTGGTCGTTACAACCTACGACACAAAACACAAAACGCTGTTCACAGCTTGAGCAGTATAACCCTGACAGAGCTGTGACCTCTCAGCCTGCTGAGCTCAGGAGTAGTTAGCTCAGGTAATTGGTTCGGAGAAAGCTGCGGCGAGGAACGTCCAAGAAAAGACGGTTATGGGGGAAACGTACCACTGTGTTAGCAGGTCACTTCAGGTGCAGTTTTAAAGAGAGACTTAGAAAAGTGTTCACCATATGGACATGTGACATTCCAGATTCTAAACCTGAACTCTCTGGTCCTGCAATCAGACTGTGTTTAGAGTGTGGGTCAGAATCACTATACTGGTCACTGTGAATGTGAGTATAAACAAGATGACAGGTAGGAGTGTGTGTGTGTGTGTGCGTGTGTGTGTGTGTGTGTGTGTATGATGACAATAGTAATGGACTAGCCCCGGGGGCCATCTGGTTGCTTCGACGAGCGCTGTGCAGCAAACACACAAACACACACACACAGGTTTTCCTACTGAGCTGAAGACGTGCTTATCCAGGTGTTTAGATCAATACAGCAGAGAGGAGCAGGAGAACCGGCCTAACTGTACCCACAGGACAACAAGAACCTGGTCTCATTGTCTGTCCCCGTCCACTTCAACTTACCTAGAGGAAAACACAGAGAAGATTCAGTTATCACCAGCTGTATGATTTGTTTTGACACTGTTCTCTCAGCTCTGATTGGTTGGCTCACATCCAAATCTGTTTTTGCTGTTACGTTCAAACTACTGATTGTGTAAGACGTGTAATTTAACATCACAGATATCAGGGTAGTACCAAACAACAGCAACAAAAGAGCAACTATTATCATTGGCTAAAAGAAAAGCACAACACAAACCATTAAAAACAGCTCACATAACTAATTCAGAGTCCCATACATAAATAAATCTTAAGATCTACAGCGGTGCACCCTAAACACAGGAACCCCTGAGTGGTGTATGTATCTTATTTAGTCAAACCACTGTATCCCGAGGTCAAGAATGAATATTTGGATTCAAAGTTAATTTCATGTGTGGTAGTTATCATAACCATAACTACGATAAAAAGGGCAAAAATAAAACAAATGTGGTAATAAAATGTGGTTTACCTTAAATTCAAATATAAAAACTTAATGCCTTTAAGGGATTCTTACCCTCGGTGTATAGAAAAAATAAACTGCTCAAAATAATTAAAGCTCCATATTTTCCTCTTCTCCTATGTTTTATTTGAAGTGTTGATCCATAAGAAGATATATTTGTGGTTTTAAGAACCAAAAACCATCTCAGTGTAGTTTTACATCTCCTCTCTCAGGCTTCTCTGGAGCTCTAGTAACAACAGGTCGGTGAGCCAATCAGAAGAGAGGAGGCTCTGAGCCTCTCTTCTGATTGGCTGACTGTTTACTGAGTGATTCAATAAAAAAAATATAACAGATTTCAGGTAAATACTCAGAGAAACCAAATCCTGTAAGGTTGGATGGTGGTTCCTGGTGGGCGGGGCTTGGGGCGTGGCTGACAGCGGTGACTGCTTTGTTGTGACATCACAAAGTTCCAGAAGTCCTGACGGCTGGTTTTAAGGCTCAGTTTCTGAATACAGACTGTGTGCATTTCTCTGTGGACTGAGGCTTTGATACTTTCACAGTATTAATATAGAACCTGGACCTGATCTATAATCAAACAACACATGGACAGACCTTTAGGCTATATGAGACCTTTAATTACAATTAATTTACTTGCAATATTTATCATTGTTTATCTTCTTCTTAGCAAAAAATCCCACCACATCAGAACATTGGCTGTAAAGGACCATGTTTACACATGAAAGTGTTTACTCATCTTTGCACCTCAGATGAAGTCAGCATCCCTTAAACCTCCCATAGGTGCTGGCTTTCCAAGACACCGAGTGTCCTGTTGGGGGGGGGGGGTTGTCCCACGGGTGAAGAGCAGACAAAGAGGCTCTGCTAACCGGGGCCACGCCTTAGCCTCACCAACCCCTAACACACTGTATTAACAACACGTTCATTATCACAGAGCTGAGCGTCCGTCTCTGTCGAATTTTGCATTTGCATTTTAAAGTGATGACAAACATATGTGCCATGTGGAGTGTTATCTGCTCCCATTGTGTCTGTCCGTGTAACGTAATGTTCCTCAAAACCATTTAAACACAATCTCTCACCTCTGACATGCTAGCATCAGGGAATTCATACCATTGGGGGTTGGGGATGGTGTGTGTGTGTGTGTGTGTGTGTGTATTTTGTATGCATCTGTGACTGTTTTATTCAAAGCCCCTGGAGGAGGGTCTTTAATTTATTGCCACATGTGTGTGCTGCTGCTCAGATTGAGCTGTAATGTGTGTCACTGTGCTGCTTCAGTGTGTTAGCCACACAACAATGAAGCAATTTAGCTCTTTACCAGTCCAGGTTTCTCTCCATTGTCTGATGACCCCCGAGGGATGAATAGAGCTCAGTCTGATCAGGCATCAAGTTACAGCTGAAACTGCAACAGCTGTAATATCACTTAATGTGTCTGTGATTAGATGACTGATTCCCTATTGTATTGTTGCTGTTGTTGACACAGATGATGATGATGCAACTGTTTGAACTAGTGACAGTGGATATTACACTTATCTTTACACCTAGTTTGATTTACCCTGAAAACAGAAACAGTTTCTACCCAGCTGTCAAAATCCAGATGTGGGAGGCTGTGATTTGACTGTGCTGAATTGTTGATAAGATCATCTTTATTGCCTTGAATTATAACATTTACAGGCAAAGGAGGTTTATTCTTGCCGTGAATTTTGCCTCTCTGGTGAAGCTTGAAACACAAAGACTGGAGGAAACCACAAGTCTGTACTACATTTCGACACACAACCTTTCTCAAGATGAAATTCATCAGTCTCCTGACTCACATACAGTACGGTGGCTACTCTCTGAAATCACATTTCTCAAGATAATCAACATGTAGAGAATTTATGGGGAGGCTTGCTCTACAAAACAAAGCTGAGCTTTACATACAGTGTTTATGTCCAATATTTAAAGCTGTATAAACCTATTATTTTGTCACAGTGCAACAAGATGTAGACACATCTAACATAGAATTACCTTATAAAGTTGTTATGGCTAACAAGTTAGCAAGCAACTGCCTGTTTACACATCCAGCAGACACACAGCAACGTTAGCATTCACACAACAGGTGACGTCATACAAAGAGGAGGAGGTTGGGATTTTATTATTGTTACCATGACAACGGAGGTCTAATACACCTGCCACTGGTATGCTCCTATGGATCATATCCATGAGAAAGGGACAAAAAAGGGAACCTCTATGATCACTTATGGTGGATCACTTGCTGTTCACCAGCTAATTGCTGCCTTCGTCTGCTGTAAGCTGCAAGATTTTCCAGCTGTAAACAGCTGCTCGTTGACGGGAGCAGTGTGATTGACCATGACAGTACTGTTACAGGCCATAGCACCAACCCAATGAGCTAAAAGAGGATGAATTCACATAACACACATTTGTGTCATTGTTGATATTCAAAAAACACCGATCAGTGCAGCTTTCTAGAAGAGAGCAAACTGATTCTGGACAGCCTTTGAGTGAATAGTGAAAAATAAATATATAATATCAAGAAAGACAAAAATGACATGTGACACAGACAATAACACTTGAGTCAAAATTACATGGATGAGTGTCATGTGCAAAACAAATCCCCATGTTGGTGACAACTTTAGAAGGAGTCAGGTCAGAGTCATCACCACATCAAGGCAAGTCAACTTCGACATCTCCGTATCAAATATATCAAATTGAACCATCTGATTGGTTGAACTTGTTTGAGAGGATGACTCTACTCACTGCTGAAGAAATCTGTGACAAAACATTTCATATATATTGTGACTTGATGCCAGTGTTTTCCTTTACTTTTGAAACAAATCAGCCTTACTTGCTCACAGTAACACTCCCAACACAGTAGATGCTCTCCATCGCCTATTGCCTAGCAACAAGGGTGTGGGGCGTAGTCAACAGCACCACTGGAACAAGCGAGGGTACCGTGGGCTGTGTGTGTGTGTGTGTGTGTGTGTGTGCACGCATGTGTTTGTTGGAAACCCAGTCCCTTGGGTTTCATTAGCACAATCTTTTCTCACCTAATGAGCTCACACACTGACACACACACACACATGCTGAAGAATGGGTGAGTGTGTGTGACAGAGAAGCACACACACATCCTAACTGCCATTATCTGAATGTCAGATGTTATGAGTGGAACGCTCAAGCGTCCTCATCTCTATTTACAGTGGACACACAAGGGGCGAGCGAGTAGGGACAGAGAGAGACAGTGCGAGCGGCCGTGGTGGGAGGGAGTCGATTCATCAGAGCCCCGCCCAGCTGAGCCAAATGAGCCGTCTCAGTATTCCCCTAAGGCCTTGATGACATCATCCATCGCTGCTGCCCTCACTGCTTCACAAATTATTCATTTTTAAAGACACACGCATCTTTAACATGTCCCAGTTTCTGCTCTAATGTCACATTAGAGCATTGTGTGTGACTAATTAAACTTGAATGGAGGACACCCTCCACACACACATGGTTATACATCAATACATTTATAATGACAGGATCACACCCCTGTATGGCACATATACACAGATCTTTAATATAGAGGGTAACACATTCATAATATCTTAGCTCTAACCATCAGTCCATTGTACAGGTAAATCATGTTTAAGAAAAAAGACACATTGTACTGTCTGTCTTTGTTTAACTCGGTAACAAACCAGACTACAGACAACAGCCAAATGATCTCACAAAACAGCAGCGTGAACTGACGAGTTCATTCAGTGTTGACTAAGACAAATCTTTGCTATTGTATTTTTGCAAATTCAATCCAAATTGAGTTCATACTGGTACATGCTGCCTCCAGGAAATAGCCATATGCCCGACACTGACAACAGCTCTCACATTCTCCCGCTTGCTCACCTTTTATATGTCAAAAAAGCCTGAATCAAGTGTTTCTCTCTGGGCTTGTCTAAAGTGTGTGAGCTCGCTGCTGAGGCCGTTCAGTTCAAACTGTACAAACTCAAGTACTCGAATCAATTGGCCGCTACCAGCTCTCATACACACTCACTGCCTTCTGCACTTCCTGTACATGCCAAACTGCAGCCTGTACGTTCCTGTACACACACGAGACTTGTTGTTGTTAGCCTGTTAGCCTGTTAGCCTGTTAACCTGTTAACCTTCCTGCTGCCTTTCTAACTTAAGCGAGATTCCCTGCCACAGTTTAGTTCAGTTAAACAGCTTTTAGTGCCTGTTAATGTTAATGAGGATGATGTATGAGGATGACTAGATGCACGAAGTTCTGCAGCGGCTGGACAAGTCATGTTTTAAAGGGCAGTGTGTATGTAAATGATGTAATTTGTCAAAGCTCCTCCAGAGGAACTGCAGTCATAATATAACTGTTTTCACGGGCTCAGTAATTCTTCCCAACACTAGGAAACTGACCTTCATGTGTAAAATAGGTGGTGTGCCCTGTTAATAACAAGGAACTGACTGTTAACAACTTCATCATCAGAAACACGACCCAGTATCATGTTATTAGTACTAGTATTAGTATTAGTTAGAAGTACTCCACCCCACCACCCCAATATATTGTCTAATAATGTCTGATAAGATTAGGATCATTACTGTGCAGTTACATTGGGCATATGCTGCCTCATGAGCGCAACTGTAAGTCAAGCGTTGCGCTGATGCAAAGACCTGCTTAACTAGCCTCATAGCTTTTGTCCGGCTAATGAGTCTCAGATTTTAATCCAGGGTAAAAAGATGGTGCAGGGAATCCTGGTTATGGAGGATTAAGGGTATAAACCTGCAGGAAGAACACAGTGGTTTCCCTCTGAGAGAGGGGGGGGGGGGGGGGGGGGTCACAATCCTGACTGACAGACTGAAACCTGAAGGAAATCACTACATCCTGCTGTAGGAACAATTGTAAGTGACAGTGAAAAGACCTGAGCAACACAAGTCTCTTCGTTCACATATAGATACATACATAATGTATGGTGTCAGTTATGGTTTGCCAGTAGTTAAAAAAATAAAATAAATAATAACAGTAATAGTAATAAATGAAAAAAAATGTTTGTATTGTTTATTTTGTTATTTTTCTTTTGTGTGAATGCAGATAAGTTTTTGGCACCAAAACATTGAAGTTTTAGACAAAATCTGAATCAAATTCAAATTACTTGCACACCAACTTTGCAATAATTTATAATTTATATAGTTATATACTTTATATTCTAAATATAAAATCTAAACATACATTCTCTGTCATTTATTTCTTTTACAACAAATTTTAGAACAAAATTTTCCACCAGTTTCCACCAACTCAAAATTCAAATTAATTTTACAATAAATTTAAACGTGTTTTACATTGAATGTGCAATAATTTTACATTTGTTTTACAAAATATAGGTTAAATTCAAAAACAAAGCAGACTTTACATCAAATTCAAAACACTGTTTGAAAAGTTGTTGCACATTATGAAGTGAGCTAAATACTTTGAAAAGACAAATACAACTCATTAGCTTTGTCACTATAGATAAGTCCTATATGTTAGCACTGAAAACTGACACCCAGGCCACCAAGTTCTGGTATAAAACACTGAACACTCCAGCTTCAGGTCCATTTGAATTACACGTCAACAACAGAAAATGTGAGGCTGACCTTCCAATCACAGCTTACCTGGCCTGTTGCTCCCACCACCATGCCTGTGCTCATGGGTGCTCCCAAAGAGGCCTCAGCAGCCCAGGGTGAACTATATCCAATGTGTGTATGACTCCGTGTATTCGCGCTCAGATAGACATGTGCATAACGCGTGTGTGTGTGTGTGTGTGTGTGTGTGTGTGTGTGTGTGAGATGGGAAAGGGGGAAGCGGTGCAAGTGCAGGACGGTCTTGCCGACTGTGAGTGGATTAGTGTGTAACGTGCTGGAGGTATTAACACACTGTGGCTAACACGCAAGCGCATAAACACGCACGCACACACATACTCACACACACACACACACACAGAGATGCGTGCACACACTGAGGGGTGTGTGCATTCTTAGAAGGGATTATGTGGACAAAAATAGAGGAGTCTTTTCTACTGACCTAGAATCAGAATGTTGCGATAAAAAGACAATGGAGAGCGGACGAGCTAATGTACACACACATACACACACAGACACATACAGGTGATGTGGAAATACAACCTGCTGTGCACACCCACACACATAATGCAAACGTGGTCACATGATCACACAACGTGGTCACATGTTTAGCTACATGTCATGAAGCCGACATGTTTCCTACCCATGTGCCTCAGGCCTCAGTACGCTTCTAATGATGATGCTTGTTGGTTTTACTAAAACTCCCTTTCGGAAACAGACTATTTGACAATAATGCCACTTGATGCAGTGATTGGCCAGTTGTATGTAGGTGGGAGGAGGGGTTTCAACTCTCTTTAAATTATCCCCTGTCTATAACAGCAGGCTGTTCACAGTTTTACCTTCGAGTGTTACAGAGACCTTGAGCCAGATGCATAAAACTCTGTGTAGATTCATGACTAAAACTATGTGTATACACAAAACCAGAAATATTCATACACATTCTTTCGTCAGGGTTATAAAGACGTGCATCATCTTTATAAAGCTCACTCATTAAGAAATTAGCCACATGTGCACGAGCCTTGTTTCCACTCCTATAATTAGCCATAAATGGGTGAAGACACTCCCTTAATCCATCAGTTGGTATTAAAAACACAGTCTCCACCACAAGTCATCAGACACAGAGAAGAAAGACGAGACAAGAACAATTTCAATGACTGTGAAACTGAGGTAAAAACGTGCATCAGTTTACTTAGTATAATCACTCTTAATGTAAAGTCCTGTTTAACTCTGAACTTCATTTATTGGGACCAGAGACGTCTTGATGAGGCTCCACACTGTGATTAGTCAATATTAAAATAGTATCAGTTTACAGAATGACTCATAATAAATAGTAAGAATAATAAACAATGCCGAAGGAAACATTGAGCACTAACACAATTACTTCTGTTTATGAATTGTATTGTTATTGCTGTGTAAATGGCAAAACTTGCTGATAATGAAGATAATGAATGAAGTTTTCATGTTAAATCTCGTCCTGTAGATGAAGTCTGGTGAACTGGTGACTGGAGCGCCTCCAGTTTACTGTGTAGAGTGAATTCTCTTCTATATCTCAGGAGCAGATTAATGTCCAGCCAACCTGTTAATCAAAAAGCACGCATCCCGCTTCAGAGGATTTGTAGGGTTTATAAGGCTTGTTGCATCATCTGCTTATGGCTACATCTGGGCTCACACCGGCGCTCTGTGGACAGTGACCTTTTAACTTTTGGTTACAGATATCTGAGGAGCTCATATCTGATATGCTTTAAAGGTTATAGACTTGACTGAGTTTGGTTGATAACTGTTTATATACTGTATGTTGAACTCATCAGCGCTGTAAAGGAACAAAAGGGTTTCCTGGAAATAATTTCAACATGAAAAAACTCATCAGCGCACAATGGATGGAACAAACAATGAGCTTCAAGTAGGTCTAAAATGTAGGAAGAAGGAAAGAAAGAAAGAAAGAAAGAAAGAAAGAAAGAAAGAAAGAAAGAAAAAGAAATTCTATGGCAGTCTGGAATGAATAATTGTTATGATAACTTTAGTCAGACTTAATTAAACCTGCTTTATGAAATAAAGTCAGTCATATGTCAGTGTGGGTGCAAGCATAAAGATGTATGGGTCAACAGTGTGTACACATGTGTGTTTGTGTGCGAGTGCACCACATACTAAGCTTGCAGCTGCTGATTCTAGGTCAGATTGATTATGTAATCACTTTGTAAAATACACACATTGCAATCAGCAGGAGGTGGAATAAATTAAGCACTAATGGTATTTGCACATTCAGGTATACGGAAAAATATCAACAAACTGTCGAGGTTGTTTTATTTTCACCATTCAAAAGATGTGTTTTCTGACAAAATAAGACCCTCCAGTAAAAACCCAGTTAGGTTTTGTTGCTAGGCGACATCTAGTGGAGGTAGTAATGATGACAGGAGCAAAGGGAAAAGTGTGGTGACGTAGTATAGAGAGAGACAGAGTCCACGTCAGGGGAAAGTTGTGGTGGATGGATGAGTATGACACAGGAGAGCGGTGTTCGATTCCCATGTGTAAGTAGCAGTTTATGTTGTTTATGTTGTTTCTATTATCCAGAAGATCGTCTAATGTTGAATAAGTACTTATTGTAACCCAAACCACCATCTTTTCCTAAACCTAACCATGACCATATTTAAAGTAAACATGGTGACAAAGGTAGGTACGCCGCTCATGATACAGCATGTTTATTATTGTAACCATGACATCCAAGGTCTACTACACCTGTCGCCATAGGGGCACTATTTGAGGAGACACTCATTTGGGTCATATTAGAGAGTGGATGGTTCTTCAGGTTAGAGGACTGGTTGGACGAGGTGATTGCTAACAATGATCTGAAATGTAGGACTGAATATCCCTTGATGCACAGTAACTCAACTCGCACAATACAAAGATTCATCATTCTATGGTGCATTATCCTTATTATTCAATCAGTGATGGCAGAGCATCACACCCGCAGGTGAAAGTGTCACAAATGTGCAGAGCAGATTTTAGAAAAGTCAAGAAAAAGTCAACACTAGATCCACTTGTTCTGACTTGATCACAGTGTGGTCATTAGGAAATATGACTATGACTTCATGCCATTACTGAGCAGGACAGCTGCTATTGATATGTATGCATTTTTTGAATATATAAAGTAAGTATAATAATAATAATAATAATAAAAAATAGTAATACCTCCAACACAACACCATCAACCCATTACTCCAGAGACTTGTCTGTACCATTCCCCTAGTGTCTTTGCACTATAGGATTAATGTAGTAAGGAGCCTCTCTCAGCAGATGCCGCCACAGCCTCAGCACCATCGCTATAAATATTCATCAGTCTCAGGTACTCAGCCCACATCAATGTCCAAAACACTTCTCTGTATATAAAACACGGACCTTTATTGTAATGACAGGAACTACAGAATCCACACCAGCCATAACTCTCTCTATTGTCCACAGAGGGAGGCGACACGCCTGACCACTTATATCAATGCTCAGTGGCACACAGATATTTTCCTAAATACAAAAATCCAACACACACATATGAAAACAGACGACAAAAAAAAAAAAAAAGCTGATGCTCAGGTACAATTTATATACACACACATACACGTATCCTCCATGGGGTATTGAATAATGGATGGAGGCTAAGGGAGGAGGTGCAGAAGGGGATTGGGGGGGTGGGGGTGGTTATTCACCACAGCCTCAGGACACTAGAGGTGGGGGTGGGGGCTTCTGGAGAGGATGTTGAGCAGAGAAACATGGGCTCATTACACACCATGAGAACATATTTCCATATGCTGTGTTCAGGGTCTGGATTAGCATCTCTTGTGACACACACACCTACTCCTGGGCTGAGGCGGTTAAACGGTTAAAACTACCTGATTGTTTCAGACAGCGGCACTGATGGCAGGTGAAGGATGCATGTGTGTGTGTGTATGTGTGTGTGTGTGTGTGTGTGTGTGTGTGTGTGTGCGTGTGTCAGACAGAGGTAAGTATCCTGTGTTTGATGGGACACAGGGGTTGAAGGTGACTCGATGGAGATTCAGGGAGAAGAAAAAAGAACCGAGGGATAACAAACAATGAGATTACATCCAATTCCCATTGGCTATTACCTGTCAACCATTTTTGAATTATTACACCAGGGCAGAGTGAAGCCTTGATTAAAAAGTTCCTATGCCACATGTTGTTGGGATAGAGGTTAATTCATGTATGAATGTAGTAATCAACTGTCTCTGAATGGTAACCGCCATTGTTGCAACCAGTCATAAATGAGAAATATCTGCTCTTATTAATAAAAACTGGATGGAAAAGGCTACTAATTGACAGTAATTCCAAGGTTATTATTGTAGATTTGTGTGGAAAGAATAATTCTTTGAATTATGATCATTTCTCTACAGAATATAATCTATTTTCATGCAAAAGAGCTTCTGGTGTGTTCAGAAGTTACTATGGAATCTGGGCACAAATATAACTCCATACCAAGCCTTTAACAAGGAATCTCTACAAATGTGGAGTTTATCTCAGTAAATAAAGCCTGAATCTAAAAGTAAATTGGTTTGGAAGTTGAACTCCCACTAGTGTAATATACACTAATGAAAAAGCATTGAAGAGACTAGCTTGGAATATAAATCAGGTGGTTAATGTGGAAAGTGAGCCGTGCCTCCAATTGACTGTCTCAGTCTGACCAATTAGACTGTCTGTGACCTCGGGCTGTGGAACAGACCCCACACCAGAGCTCTTACCCTTCTGATCCCTCCATTGTATTTGATTCAATTCTAATCTGATTCCTTCATGTGAACACTGACACTGATCAAAACATCAACAAATATCTCCAAGATACGGATGACAGTATGGCCTTGTCTTTCTCTCTTCTCCGTCACTTCTGAGAAACGGGAGTAACACGAGGTGCAGTGGAAGGTCTTGCGTAACAAGGCCATCTTTCTGTGCCGATGAATAGACTGGCCTTTTTGCCTTTCCGCTCTTGCTGCTCAGCGAGTTCGGCAGTTTACTGCTTTCACATTTGTAACAGGCCTTGTCATTTGAAAACGGGCTTTACTTCATCCTAGGCCAGACGTTTCCTATGACTTTAACCCTGTGACACGCACAAACTTTGGAATGTGAACCAAACACCCAGCAACGTCAAACACATATACACACTACTGCTGCAGCTGCAACCCAGGATCTGATAGAACTGATATCCAGGGCTACAAAGACTCAACCTCACTGTAACAAACCATAGTGTTGCTTACAGGCCACCCCCACACGCCCACTTTGCCATTTGCTCATCCTTTTTAACACTGTCTCTATCTTAGGCCAGAGTATCTCCCTCTCTGGGACATTACAGTTGAATGTATATAAGTGGTGTTCCTCACAGCTCTGACCGAGGCCCCCGTCCCTTCAGTGAGTGGAAAAGCATATTCTGCCATGAAACCCTCAGGGACAGCTCCGCCTTGAGCTTCACACCATCTCTATGGTTGACAACATGTACCTGTATAGAGCCCAACACTACAGACCACGAGGGACGTCTGTCATGAGGAGATCTGCCGCTGTGGTGGTATAAGGAAATTGATTGACTGATTCATTGATTGACTGATTCATTGATTGATGATTGTCTCTTTATTGTCCACATTGGTGGAAATATATCTTTGGCATATAATACAATAATCTTATTAAATAACAAGTGTTCCCTGATGCAGTCCCAAGTGTTCCTTACATGCTTTGAGAGGAAATGGCATATCGCCAACACGAAACAGACTTAATTTGCCTCGTATGATACATCAATCCCAACTCTTGACACTGTTAATATCACAAACCTATGATTGCATTTCAGTCAGTACACTACAATTAATGAAGCTTCAGTTCGGTCAGGAAGACCATCTCTTTGAGCAAGCCTTCTAAGTCACAAGCACCGTTTCCGGCTCTCTTTAAGCTCCACCCACTCATTCTTGTCTTCACCCAATCACAACCTTACACAATGGCCTTCAGACAATCACCTGTAAACTGTCAAACTTTAAAATTGTTTTCTCTCTATGATGTCATTTCAGCACTGTGATCAGACCATCTCCAATCAAACCATCCAATCTGGTGAAGATTTTTCCATCCTCGAAGTTCATTCATTAGCCACACCGCTTCTCCTTTTAGGGCCCCAGCTGACATTGGGCAAGATAATGGTAGAAGTAAGTCTTAATGTACACTACATGTACATTGAAAAATAAAAACAATCAACTCCATGCATCATGAGCTCTAATAGTCTGTCATCACACAACATGCTGCAGAAGTTGTCAAACCGGGTGAGAGAAGGCAAAAAATTCTGATGTGCTGTTCTTTTTATTGGGAAGTCATGAGGTCTCCCAGAGAGGTGCTGAGATTCTTGTCCTCTCCTATGAGACACTATGGAAAACCAAGCAGCAACCTCCGCGGCTGAAAAATGAAGCTAAAACCTGCAGTTCCTCTGACGACCACTAGAGTCTGGCTCCAACAGTGAGTCAGTCCCCATAGACTCCCATGTTAAAATGTCCAACTTTACAGCAGAAATAAACATGTTTACAGCCTGGTACAAAAACAGTTTTGGTCTCTAGAGCTGATTTCCTCCTTCATGACACCTGTTTATATAACTCAACTGTTTACATTTTATAAAGGCTTAAAATTATGTAGATTTTAGGCGGTGGCCTCTTTGAATGACGGTTGGTCATGAGTTGGTTGAGCGTATGTTTGCCACAAAGTGGCATGCACTGAAGTCTCAGCTCCACACACACCCCACCCCTTTGTCCATATTTGGATTAGCTGGGAGTTAGGGGCGGAGTCAGACAATGCCAAGATGGCGCTGGCAGAGCAGATCACTCTGAGCTTCAAAACCACTCTTTAGAAACCTGTGGGTGACGTCATGGAGGCTACATCCATCTTTATTTACAGTCTATGGGTAAAACAAGCAATATTCACACTAGTGCTATCAAACCCCAACCCCATAATCAATGGAGTCACATGTTCTGTACGAAGTAAAACCTCTTTTACTTCACCTCTGAATGAACATGTCATTGAAGTCGTCACAGAATTGCTGAGTTCTTCAATCCTTGTCTGAACAGCAGCGTGACGACTGACAAGACAAGAGGGAATCTGCCATTGAAAACATGCAGATGACACCATCAGCATTCACTGATGGTTGACTGACAGGGTGTGTTGGAAAACAATAAACGAATCCAACATGTAACTCACGCTGCTGCTTTATCATGTTACACAGCGAGAGGTGTAAGAGTTCCGCAACTTAACAGCATTGTTAATCCACAGAGGGAAAATCAGGTTTTACGCCAAAGCAGCAGATTTAGTAGGACGTCCCGTCTCTCTCTGTGTGACTGTTCATGGGTGAATAATATGAGGTGCATCTGTATAGACACCTGTGTGTGTGTGTGTGTGTGTGTGTGTGTGTGTGTGTGTGTGTAGCGTATGGTGAGGCTGTGCCAATGGGATTAGTAGAAATAAAAGGTGATGTTGGTGGCGAGACACAGTGAATGGGCCCTGCTACAGAGCTGAGCTAACTGGATTAGGCCAACCACTGTGGGCTAGACTGTCATTAAGGCTTCAATGGCTTCATGCCTCCAAATACACAGATGGGCTGCGAGGGGAGGAGGGAGGGTGAAAAGCGAAAGTGAAGAGAGGGATGTTGGAAAAAAAAAACAGTAAGATGAAGATGAGGAGCTGGAGATGTGAGAGTGAGGCTGATGGATTAATCCAAAGATTAGGAGAAAGAAAGACAAGGCCAAAGTAAACATGCTGTTGACCCAAATGCTGCCATCACTCCTGGGCCAATCATTCACAAATACATCACATGTTGGGTATATATGAATAAATGTCATGGGTTATGCCATTATTCATGTTTTTCCTTGGGTTTCCAGTGTTTTCCCCTTCCTTGACATTTGTCTGCTGAACATCTTCAAAGACAGCTCTTCACGAACATGGCAACCAACGCAGTTTGTCTCAAGCTGCCGGAGTTCTGTGGAGCGTCTGCCTCCTGGACCTGGTTCGCCCAGACAGATCACCGTGGAAGACACAAAACACTACTGTGTGGTGTTGGCCAGAACTAAAGAGTTCTCGCATGGGTTACATAATATTTTTCAATTTCTTCAAAATCTGATCATTTATCTGAAATATTAGTGATGATAAAAATGAATCCACAATTTTCCCAAGGTTGAAATTAAGAAACTAAAATATAATGTTTAGTAATAAATAGCTAACATAGGCAGTAATTTAGTTCAAAGAGGAATAAGTGCAACTGTCATAATAACATTTATGTTTAACCTTGTTTGCAATATGGATGAATTGCGGAAATAGCAATTAAACAGGTATGCTAACAAGTAGAATGTAACATTCATCTGAACAAACTTAACTAGCTGCCTCTGAAACAATCATTTAGCCTGAGTAACATAATTATGCATAAATATACCTTCAGGCTGGTAAAATATGCACTTACTTTTCTTCATTCACCTACACAGGTAATCCAAAGGAGTTAATTTCTTTAAACTGGTCATTCAACCTACTGCAACTGTTTCTTGCTCCATACTTCTGTTTTTTTTTCTCCACTAGTTTTTTTTATACATCATGTGATCACATGAGTTCTCTGTCACCTCCAGATTGACTGGCTGGTATTTGGTTAGGTTTGGGCAAGAAGAGTGAAGATTGATTAGGGTTAGGGTAAGAATATCAGGGTCGGGGAAGGTCTTCACCCACCTGAGGTGGGGAGAAAAATAATGCTTCCTATATAGTAAAGAGTCAAGGCATGGCAAGCAGACAGCGTCCATTTTCAGATCACAACAGATCAGAAAGGCCCTTTAACAGCCTCTGACTGTATACACACATTCCTCAAGTCCAATAAAAAAACACAGATCTCACACCACAGCAAATCTCAACAAATCCCAAGTGAACCCCGTTGGCCTCCACAGAAAGGTCAATCTTCAATTAGGAAGTCGGGGGTGGTGAATGGCTACAGAGGCCAGAGCCACAAAATGAAAATCTTTTGATGCGGCGTGGGGGGTGTGTGTGGTCTCCATGCCTGCGGTCTGTAGTGAGGCTGAGGTCAAACATTAACATTCACAAGCACAGTAAGAGGCTGATTTGGTGTGAATGGTTACATCAGCTTTACAGTACAAAGGGCTGCTGGGTAACAGCCTCTTTACTGCCTTTGATTCTCTGTTCTCTTTTGTATCACTTCAAGCCTTGAGCTGGTTTCTTCAGAATCTGGATACACTCTGTGTAAAAGGCCATACCAGTGTTTTACTTCCTCAACTACAACTTACATAAACGAATGATATTATACTAAATTACTGAACAATGATAATATACAGTCATGACAAAAAAACATCTTGACTCAAGGTCCACTCACTGGATTATTTTTAGTGAGTCAGCTTTCACCTGCTGTTCACCTTTTATTAACTTCCACACTTAGGTGCAATGGAGCAAACTCCATCTATTGATGAAGCCCAGGCGATGTGAGTGAAAGTGACCATTTACACAGCTCAAGCAAGTTCCAAGAGTCCGGTAATGGATGTTTTATGGATGATAACAATGGATGTCGAGAATGTTAATGTGTAACAGGACTATAAACCACACCAGCATGACTAAAGAAAGGTTAGCTGTGAAGTAAAGTGCATGTGATTTGTTGTAAATGTGTACACACAAAAACCACGCGTACACCATTCCCACAACTAGCATTTATACAAAATAAAAGCAATGTGTGCACCTCATATTTTAAGCCATACAGTTTTCTATATGTAGATGAAAAAATATTATACTAAAACAGTTTACCAACTTATTTTTGAATAATAACTTTTGTGTGATCATTTTAATATTGCATTTTAACTCTGCGTTTACGTTCTTTTTATTTGATCCTTCATTGTAAAGTCTATTTCAATATGACGGCTACAAACTAAACCACAGATACCTTCAGTGAGTCCAGTGATTTTGATGATTGAGATATCACTGCATTCGATGTTTTACAGATGAATTAACAATGGAGGGAGGATAAATACCCCTAGCTATGTATAACGGTCGAGCATAATGACGGCTGCACTTGATTGTTGGAAAACGTCACTGATAAAATACAGTTGGTGAAATGGTGCTACTTCTTTTACTTCTTCTTTTTTCTCTCTATATTCTCCAAGTACGTGTTGGGGGCTCCATTGAATCGTTTTGGTCTTGTGAAGACAGCAGTTACTTTACAGTCACTTTATAAGGACTTTGAAAAGTCGGCAGTTATTCTGAAAGTATTCAAATGGCTTGATTTGTGATTGTAAAGCAAGGTGCCTTCAAACACTTCCCCATTATAACTAATGTGTATGTAGGGTAAATCCATGAAATTACTACAATCGCTGTAACATCAGACCTTCCAGTACATGTAGAATAAAAGCTTTCAGAGGAGGAAGGAATGATGAGCATGTCATTGTCTGCCTGCAGCAATCCGAACCTCACTTCATCCCAAACCCTACTGAAGTCACATGAGAAACAGGAGATTTGAGCCTTTTCCCCTCTAAACAGAGGACAGACGGTAGGTTAGCAGCCATATGTACAGACTGAGGCATTCAAGGAAATTATTCTGATTGGCTGGATTGAATCTGACAGCCCTTATTAATGTCAGTTGTTGATGATGTTGGTTGTGATAATATTCACAATGTTGCTGATTTCAACTCACCATGTCATTTGCTTGCTACATAAGGCGGCTGAATTCGTACTTAGGTGACACATTGATCGTTGTAAATGTTGTCCCGAACCTCAGCACACACATTGTAATTTAACTCTTTATTCGAAACCCATCATGTTATCGTTAATAGTTTATAGATCTTACATGTCTTATGCTGCATAGCTTAGCATAGCATAATGCTTAGTTCAATTTCTATGATTTGGATGAGGGTTGCTTGAGATGGTTAACCCAAACTTGGTGTCTTGTATCTTTGTATTTTAAATTGTCTTGTATATATGTCTTACCACAAAACCAATTGCCCTCCGGGGACAAATAAAGTTGAAACTGAACTGAACTGACCTGAACTGAAATGACTGGAGGGTTCTCTCCACAGCGCTGAGGATTATGTGTCAGACGTGTTACATGAAACTGTACAAAACTGCTGAACAGCAGCAGTGTCAGTCGCAAGATCATCAAGATCATCAAGGTGTCAAGGTAAACTGAGACACTAACTTGGTGAGATGTCATATAAATAAAATGACTTTAGAATGACAGACATAGATACTGTACACAAGAACTTATCAGTGTCATTTAATGGATGGCACATGGTCATACGCCAATCTAAAGACATCACCTTATTGGGGTTGCACTTAAAAAACATCTTAGATTTACCAGAGGCCCAGGATCAGCAGGAACCTTGTCCTTGTGAGGCCCCCATTGTCAGAGGGCCGTGACCTCATTGACCTCTTCAGTAATCCATCTTTGTTTAAACAAGGTGAACAGAGGAAGTTAGAAAATCTTCACTTGAGTGACTTCTGTGTTCATCTGTTGCTGAAATGAAAGCAGTCAGAGATGAGGTGGAGTGAGTGAGGAATGATTAACAAAGTGCTCACTCTGCTTAATCATTTGACAGCCATACACCAGAGCTGTTTTCAACTCTTTGGGATCAAATTAAGTCGAGTTAAGATGACAATTAAGTTGACAAGCCTAAGTCAACTTTCACATCTGCCAGAAAAGTTATGTCTTAAGTGAATGGAGACAAACCCTAGTCAAGCCTCAAGGTTTGAGAGGAAGTCTCAAGTGCTTGAGGGTTGAAAGTCCAGATAAATTCTCAAGACACTCAAAACAAGCACAAGTTAAGTCTTAAAATTTCAAATCAAGTCAGTAGAGACAAGTCCCACTCAAGTCTGTCGGAGAAATTCTGAAGTCAAGTCTAAAATCTTTTAAAACTAGCCCCAACCCAAGTCTCAAGTCATTTGAGACAATCCCAGGTAAAGTCTTAAGGTAAGTCAAGTCTCAGGTCAAGTCTGAAGTTGGTTGAGACAAGTCAAAGTCAACTATCAAGTCAAGTCTTTGAGACAACTAATATCCAGTTGTTATAATCCAAGTGTTTCAAAACATGTCCCAAGTCAAATCATCTGCAACAGGCACAAGCCGTCAGCTTTTAAGTCTATCAGAGCAAATTTCAATCAAATCTCAAGACCTTCAATGTCAAGTCTTAAAGCATTCGAGAAAAATCCATGTCAAGTCTTTCAGAACAAGTCTCAAGTCAAGTCTTACGTGCTTGAGAGCCATTCCAAGTTTTATTGCTCCAAGACTTCATCAGATGAAAGCTTGGGATTTGTATATTTTTACTTTCAATACTCAAGTAAATCAAGTCAAAGATTTAATCTCAAGTCAAGTCTATAGTTCTGCTTTCTACTCACTGTTGTTAGGGTATAAAGGCCTGGCATGAGGTAACTGTCAACAGTGTTGTTGGATTGTGGACTATTCAAAGCCACTTTTTTGCTCTCCAGCATTCAGCTTGTTGCTATTTTTTCCTCATCTAGGCAGCATGATGAGCACATACAAAATCCTCAAGGAATGTCACAGACTGCTATAGTGTGTTAAATACCAACATCAAGTCTATCCATCTCCTCCTCCTTCTGTTCTCCTTCCCCTTCACACTTGACTGAACTGACAGCCTTCCCCCAATCTCCAACCCCCATCCACCTACCCCCTTCTTTCTATTGTATATATCACACCGAAATCACCTCCAACACTGTGAGTCAAGTCAACCAACCACACCTATATATGCTTGAAATAAGGTTTTGTAGTCACTTGCTGTTTTTATTTCCTGCTATAATTGCTTTTCCTGTCAGTTGGATGTTTTGATCCCTTTTATTTTACCCCATGTCATTCAAACCCCATGGCAAAATCTTCCATACACACAACACTAACACTACACTATCTGCACACACTTGTGATCATAATAATGTGTCAAACCTGTAGTTGCAATCGGTGTTTAGATCAAAGCTTTTTTCAGGCTCTATATGAACACTAAGGCACCATCCATCCATCAGGAAGTGGATGTTGGCCTCGTTTGAGTTTGGATGTTTCCGTCTGACACAACAGCAAGTCAGCAAAATTTCAGTACAACATAGTGCCAAAACAATGTAATGCAAATTTAAGATAATGCAGACACAACAGAATGCAAATGTAGAGAAATGTCTATAGAAGTTGACACCAATGGAGTGCCACGGCTATCATGTCTCAAACATTCCCTTCATCTGTTGACTGTAATGGACATTGGGGGAAGATTTAGATGTGATAGCTTTATATCTTATATACCATCTAATGTCCTGGTCAGAGGAGCTTTCACACCTTTCCTTTAACTTTCTATTTGAAAATGAGTAAGTGGACTGTTTACAGAATTTTTTTAGTAGACTAAAAGACTAGGCTATTAGGCCTCAAAGTGCCTGTATGTTTCATAATAAACAAAAATCCATTTCTTACTTGGCTTTGCTTAATTCATTCCTATTCATTAGAAATTACATGATCAAGTCCAGTCTTCATCAGTTCAGGACATCCCTATTGTCTTAACCTCCATATCAATGGTGACCACAAACCATGCATGAACTGACAAATCCTGACCAGAAACCTGTGGTCAGCTCAACAACAGCACCAAATCTACACAGGGAATTCAGTCTTTTAAAGGAATGTTGAAATTCGTTCAGTAATTCTTTCCATCATGTAGTAAATAAGAGATTAGAGGAAGATTTAGAGTGAGAGAGATAAATGGTGATGAAGAGACAAACAGAATGGAGGTTTGTGACTGTGAATTTGTTGGAAAAGAGCATTTAGGAAGACAGACGGAGAAACCTTGTATTCAGTTCCAGGCCTCAGTTGGAGTTGTAGCCTTGAGATTTCATTGGATGGAGATGAGCTAATGCTGTAAATCTAATAAGACCTACTGTATTTCTGCTGTATGAAGTGTATATTAGAATGACATGTAGGCGGGCCTGGGAGATTAATAAACACCAAACACATCCATACACACACACCTGTCTTCAGGCAAAGGTTGAACCGTGTGCTTTTTAATCAAGCTGGGTCAAGGCCATTTCTGGCATGGTGATCACTGGAAGCTTTCCTCTGGGTTAAATCCCAGCCTTACACACACAAACACAAACACACAAACACACACACACAAACACTCACACACACACACACACACACACACACACACACACACACACACACACACATATACTGTTGTAACCTGGTAGATTTTATAAGAGTGATTTGTTATCATTCAGTGTTTTTCTATTCATCTCTATCCACTGAGGGTGAAGGATGGTTGAAGCAACAGGAAACCACACACCAGTATGAGAGATTTGCTGCGGGTCAATAGCTCCCAGTTCCATCTCATACCAGAGGCTGGGAAGCTAAATCCTCCTCCTCTCTGCATAAAAAAACCTCATTCAGCATAAACTCTGTCCATAAACAATATTTCCAGTCAGGAAATCGAAAGCAAAGCAATTAGACCCCGACATAATTCATGTGAGCCAGAGGAAGCTGAATTAGAACCGCGGTTTACGTATTCCCTCAAGATTAAAAACTACAGCTTCATCTTAAAGCAAGAAGAAATAATTCACTTTGTTTTACTTAGAAATAAAAAGTTGACTTCATAAACAAGAAAACACACAGTTCAGTTCAATACACCGAGGGTTTAACAGCTACAACCTTCTCTGGTATGACCAGTGGCTTATGATGGCTAATGTTAGCTAATGTAATCAAACTTAGATAGATACTGCTGTAGACGTTTGATCAATTTATTCTCTTATCAAGCTACTGTAAAACTGCAATGGAGTCTGAATGCTACTTACTGGCTAACTACTGTTCCATGAACTTTTCAAGGTCAATGAAATCTGTCATTTAGTATTTGTTAAGATAGATTCTAATATACATGAGTATCTGTGCAGCTCATAGAAGTTTGTAGTAGTTATTACAAGCTGAAACATTTTTTATATTAACCAAGCTAATCAATGAGTAGCTTGTTAGCACACAAAGACTTTAACTTGCTTTTTTTTTAGCTATTACAGACATGTCTCAGCTGCAGCCTCTTGACTTTCACTCAAACTTGCCTCAATTTGTGAAGTTGGAGACATTTAACTGGGAATGGTCCAGGGCTTATGGGAAATGTTGTTTGTTGAACTAAAGTAAGCATTGATCTCCTGTAACACTGTCCGCTTCACAACGGACAGTAATAAAACCTTTTTACACATTAACGATCTGATCTTGCCTTTGCGTTCTGGTATTTTCAATGAGATCCCATTATCCTCATTGAGATTGCCTGCACATGACTAATTTGAGGTGGCAGCAAATCAGCTGTAGATGTCAAAGAATGTGTTTACACCCACCTAAGATCCAAATGCAATGCAAGCCAGACTTTGTCCAGAGGTGCTCAGGCAGAACCAATCACATTCTGGTAACAGCACATATGCACCTTGCATTGATATGCGTTTCTCCATAACTGGATAATGTGTTCTCTCAACACCACACACTGTATTCATCAATCTCTAGATTGCCCACATCAAAAGAATCAGACAGGTTCTGTCCAACTAATGCAGTCAGTCAAAACATCAAATCATAACTCCAATTAACCGAACATCATTGCCTTTTTGAGAACTTTTATTTACTATCAGTGGAATTTCATTGTTTATCAGCCACAAAACACATGAATTCATGAGTCAATCAATCCCACTGGTAGATAGCAATATTGTCTTTTGTATTTCCTCTCGTCAAAAGTGCAAGAAAGTGTGTCTGTGTGTCTGAAGACAGGATGTAGGCCACAGGTGCCATGGAAACAAGCCTGGGGGAACAGAAAAGTGAAACAAGCTGGAGAAGAGAGAAGGGGCGTGATATTTTATGGCTGGCGACGGGAGTAATATGAAAGAAATGCCAACTTCCAGGGCAGAAATGTAGCTATGATGAGCAGAGGTGAGAAAAATGTGCCTTAAATGTAGAGATAATCCCCTTTGAAATGATAAAGTTGTCCATATAGTCATGGCCTTGGGGTGTTGTATTCTTGTGAGATTTTCTTGTCAAACCTTTTTGGGTTAGGTTTAATCATTCAGACAGCGAGGATGCTTAGTGTCTCAGAACTGCAGCCTACTAGACAATCAAGTTCAGGATTCACTGTGGGATCAAAGGAGAAGTTCTTCACCTGTGACCTTTCTGAAAAATGAAACCAGCACTGTGACCTCTCACCGAGTCCAAACTCAAAACCCTCTGCCCAAACACCTTGCATCATCTGAACCAGAGAAGTTCCATTGATCCAAGTCCCCAGCCATCACTAATGGATAGATCCTCTCATCAATAAATAATCCCTGGCCGTCCATAAGTGAGATAGGAGACGCCTGCTCTGTGTCAGACTGAGCACTCCCACTTCAGCCTAGAGCTTCAGACCTGTCAACCTGCATCAATACAGTGCTAAAGCCGGCCGGACGCTCATTGACTGACTGGGTCTGGCACTTCGTCAGGGAAATGGTCACTTTGGCTAAATTAGACTTCTCTTGATACCAAGTCCAACACTGAAATTACTAGAAAAGTCCCAACTTTGAGAATAAGACTGGGCAAATGCTCATTGGAATTTAAAAAAAATCTCAAAAAGCTGTTTGTTGAATGTGGACGACCACTATGGAAATACGCCGGTAGGTTTATTCGTGTTTTTATCCTCAATAACTACCTGCTTTAAATCTGTATGTTTAAATGATCGAATTCATTCATTTTTTTTTTATTTATCCATGAATTATTATAATTATGGGCATCAGTGTTGTGACTTTTACAGATAAGTAAGCAGAGATGAGCCCCCATTACCACATCACTGTCAAAACTATGGATCACACTGAAACATCATGACAGTAGCAGCAGCAAATCTCTCTTAAAGTCAAGGCCTGTACTGTCTCTGTTTGTCTCCCCTGTGTTCCAAGTCTCTCTGCCTAATTATATTAGGCTGTTTGTGTATTATTACTATTGATCAACTGTTAAACTTATACACATCACATTCACATTTTCTGTTCTTATTTTGATATTATTATCATTGCTGTTAATTTTATCATATATATTTTGAGTCTATTAGTTTTTCATCATTCTTAAGTAGTCATGTTATTTTCTTGTATGTTCATTTTTTATTTTTTAAATTTGGGGATATTTTTAAATTACTTAGCTGGAGGCTTTAAATAAGCCCATTGGGGGCACTGTATGTTATTTGTTTTCTTTGTCGATTTTCTGTGTATTTGAAATTTTGCAAAAATAAATGAAACCAAAAAGTTCACATACGACTCACTCCAAGTTTAGAGCTAAACTACTAACTGCTAACTAACTAGCTAACTCTGAGCTCTGGTTGCCAGCCTCACTGCTCTCTCTCTCTCTTTGTCTCTCTTGCCCACTACACACATAACCTTCATTCTGATCTATTCCTGAAAGGAGCTGCTCTACTCCTGTAACAATATTCTGTCTCAAACCTCTAAAACTTACAGCAGATATCACACAGAGATGATAAATCAGTGTAATTAGCTTATTTATTTGCTGCTGCTGCTGCCTTAACGCTTAAGTGATAGTTCAGGTTTTTTGACATGGGGTTGTGTGAGAAAAGGAAAGTGCTGTTTTCACAAGAAGATAAACCGCTGAAAATATTCTAAATGAAGCTACAGTTAAACAGATATTGGACTGTTTCAGTGGGTGTTTTAGTGTCTAAAATCTGCCTGGTGCTCCCTGTCAGCTTTCCTAACTGTGAGCGTGCTGAACAGAATCTACTGTGGGTAATGTACCGACTATGCATGGCTACCTCACATGACCCGAACTATCCCTTTAATCCGCAGGTCTAATTTCCACACACATTTGCGCATGTGTATAATGCTGTAATGCAAGGGAAAACTTTGAACATCTATTCTGGGAAGCAGGTGCGTAGGAACAGGATGTGGGATCCAAAGTGGCAATCAAAACATGATGTGCAATCAATTTATTTCAATGTTTTGGTCTTAGACATTCATCAGGCAAATGGTTCTCCAACAAAAAGGAGCCATCTTAAATAGGAGTGGCAGCCAATTGCCTCATCCCATGTGAAGTGGAAGATAAATTGAAAAAGTGAGTTAATAGAAAATGTCCTTCATAAATATCCATACAAAAGCGTCCATCATATAATGCTGCAATATCATAACTGATCTCAGAATGGTAGAAGCTGTCAAATTAGTCACCTGTCAAAGATCTCAGGATTATCCTCAATGCGCATACCCCAAAAGAGGCTGCTTTTGTCTCCGCTCGACAAGCTCCAACCTTTGTCAATGGGACACGGTCACAACCATGAAAATGACAGAAACAATAGTTACAACGGCTGGAAGTCAAGCTAGCTTTAGAGACAATACCCTACTGCCACCACAAGAGGGCAGTAAATCATATAATGAATGCACACAGGCATCAGATCTTTTATGGTAGTGGTTCTCAAAGTGGGGTCTGGGAACCCCTGGAGGTCTCCAACAAAGAGGACAATCATTTATTTTAACTATAATTCCATCGATGAGTAATAAAATAACAGATTGTATGACTCTTTTGTTCATAGGTTTCTGTAATAAAACATCTAAAATCAAATATCTTACCGCTGCTTTATGGGACAGAACAATTGTTCTGAGATCAGATGTAAGGAGAGATATCGCTTCCACTCCAGTGTTTTTCTAATTGATTGGTTGGTTTAAGAGAAATCTCCAGAAAACACTTTGAAGTGGCCCTTCATTTTAGATTTCTTTGAACTTAACCAAACCTTAATAACAGTATTTGCAGATAAGAAAAAAAAAAATATGAAGCATTTTTGTAATGGTTATTTTGGCTGTTTTGGAAGGCACTGACAAAATACCTGTTCTGTTATTTGGGTAGGAGGACTGGCTGAAATTTTAGCTTGATGTTGAAGTTAGATGAAAGTTAAGAAGATCACCAGAACCATTACAATTCCTATTCTCAAGGAATACCTGCAGAAAAGTTCAGAAATTTGGCCAGGGCATTAGTTTTATTAAAATGTTTCTGAGGAGAAAATAGCTGCAAGATGAAAGGTCAGGGGATCAGAATCAGCATTTGTACACAAGATTTCATGAGGATCTAATTTCCCATGAAAGAGTTTCAGGGACTTATTTAAAAATTAGCCCATTCTGGTGGGTGGATGGTCTACTGCACAGGAAATTAGCATTAATCAGCTCAGTGATCAGATGAGTCATGAGCCATGTATAGCCTTGCATCTGAGGGGACTCAGAAGGGACTCTGGAGAAAACTTGACAGAGTATATAAAATTAGGTTAGATACAATATAAGAGTATTTTACCATCACGTTTGAGAAGTCAGAATGAATTAGTGACACTGTATATGTGGATTAAGATTCTCTAAAGACTAATTGTCCAAATCTTACAGATATATACTTTTAGTAGCTAATGATCCCACCCGGGGAAAAGACAACCAATACTTAATACTTATCTGTTATCACAGCAAATGTGTAGAAGCACAGTAGAGGCACCTACTTCCAAGGTGCATGGAAAAGGGAAAAAGTCTAAACAGTCAAAACTCCAGCAGTTGCCACTAAGTTTTAGATCAAATCACATCTGAACATCAAACATCAAGAAAAATACACATATACAATCAACATAGAGAATCAAAAAAAATCTAAAATAGCAAGAATAAATGTTTTGAGACGAGGTTCGAAAGAGTGGATGGGTGGGGCAGATCTGATTGACATGTGCAGACTATTCCACAGCGTGGAGACCATGATTGAGAGAGCACCATCACCTCTGCAGTGAAACGTAATGTGAGGGACGGCCAGGAAGCTGATGTCCAACGATCTAAAGGCAGCATGTAGATGGCGAAGAGAATGGGGCCGAAGACAGAGCCTTGAGGGACTAGTCCTATACCAATTTTTTTACTTTCAGTGGCAACATTTTCTAGCATCCAAATTCAATGTCAACATTATTAAGAATTAAATGCCATTATACTCAACGTCAACCTTTTTGACATCCACATATTGTTGTTTTCTCCAATGATACTGCGTGCAACATTGGTGCAACCATATGTGTACAGCTCCCGGAGTCACCGGAACGACGCTCCACTACTTTGTTTCTCCAGATGAAATAAAATAACAACAGTTCAAATAATCGGGTTGCTATTTATACAGTTATAAGTTTTAAGTGCATGAAGCTGTAATCATTACTAAAGAGTCGTTGTTGTCATATTGACATTTAAGGTGTATTGACTGATTTCCAAATGTCAATTACACACCAAGTAACAGTCAAGAAAACATTCCAACTTAAAAGTTGCCTGAAGCTGCCGGTAGCCTCTGAGCTGCTCAGCAAATGAAATCCTTAATTAGTAAAGATGAAAAGCAGAAAATATCTTTTCATTCACCATTCACTTGACCTTGTAACATTCATCACAATTTTTAATAAAAGCTGCCACTAAATCAGGTGTGTTAGCCGCAACAATCCCCAAAAAACCCGGTGAAATCCTGGAGGGACTGATATACATCATGAAATCACTTTATCAAATTGACTGGATGTAAAAACATCCTACATGGAAGGTAACCATTAGATTGAAGCAAATCTAATGTACACTTTTCATTCCTTGATAACTGTGGCTCAGCTTAAAAGCTAATAAATGAGACGAGCTGAGGCAGCAAATCCTGATGGTTCGCTGATATTTGACAGAACTAGTGCAGTTTCTGCTGTCACAGGGGCTGATTGCTTGGCTTCTGTTAATCCAGCTTCATCCAAACAACTCCACACTTGGGTCCTGAGCAGCACCCCCTGCAGTGTGGTCAGTCAGTTTTATTTGTCATTGCTGGAGTTGGCTGGTCGGCTTTGTTCCGAATTCCACGTAGAATTCCACCTTTCTTAAAACCCTGGCATGTGTGCGGTCTGTAAATTGTTGTTGTGCTGCACTTCCCTCTTTGCTTAGTTTCGCCTTTTCTTCACGTCAAGTAACAGCAATGTTTGTTTGGGGCTTTCTCGAGAACGACTCATCCAAAACACCTCACAGTCGTCACTGCACTTACTTGGGTCCTGAACATTACACCAGCAAAGTTTGAAGTCGATGGGATGAGCGGTTGTCCAGACAGACAGACGGACAGAAAGACTGAGATTCCTCCTTTCATAGTTCGATATGTTTGTGTCTCTCCGGTAGAAAATCAGCTGAGTCACAGAAACACACAGACTCTGCATCCACTGAAACAAAACACCAACCTGTCTTTTAAAGACTGTCCTCACCCTGCAGGACAGAACGCCACAAACCTGAAACCTTCCTGTGCTCATCAGAAAACGAAACCTGCATCTTCATCATGGCCTGAGTCTTCCTCACCTTGAAACAAACCATACAATGTACAAGCGTAGTGTGCGTGGCTACAGTAGGGCTATGCTTCAAACCCCCCTTTGGATCAGTGTGGGGGGAGAGTTTTAATTGAGCCGGTGGCAGATTAAAGTACTTAGGGCTTTCATGAAAGAGCCAAGAACACACAGTATTAAACTGAGGCTTTCTGACGGCTAAAAACATCAACTCAAGTGTGTTTGTGTCCAAATATAAAGGATTGCAAAAGCAGACACAAGCACAACACCTCACCATCAGTCAATGCCCCCGCACACAGCAAAGATCAGCTTCCATAGGTCACAAGAAGGGTGTGTAAATGCGTGCGTGTGTGTGTGTGTGTGTTAGTGTGTGTGTGACTGTGTGGTTGTGAGCGCTCCAGTGTGCCTATCTAAGCATGGGGGGAGGGAGCAAATCAATAATTCATCCATTGATTCTGAATTCCCCCCCTGCTGCCAAATGCTTTGCTTCTGCTTCCACCAACAATTTACTTTTGTAGATTCAGCGTTACTGACACCTGACGTCTTTTCTTCTTTAGCTTCTCGTTGCACCACAGAACAGTGTGAAAGGTACTGTGACATCTGTTTAGTCTTGTACTAAACTCACAAGAGTTGGACATAGTGGCGAGTTGCCACTGAGCTCCAGCATCTACTTCCAGCAGAGGTAGTTGCTTATCAATGACATTTTTGACGGACTGACCAATCACAGTAGAGGAGGCACTTACGTTTCCAGCTGTAAAGCCAGTTTAAACACATTTGAACCAGGGACTGATGATGCTATTTTTCTCACAGTCTCACATCTTTGGTTGCAGAAATATTGCTGCTGGACATATGCATCCATCCAGCTTCTCTCGCTCAGCCAAGAGCTTGAAAACACTGAATCATCCAACATTGTTCATGAAAAAGAAACAAGACCTTTAAATGAGCAAACTTGGCTACCAATAACACCCACTTCATTTCTCCATTGTTGGCAGAAAAGGAGGGAAAACTCATAGTATGACAAGGGAACGCATTGAGTAAATTTATGTGTGTGTGTTATTTATATATTATGACACTTTATTACTGGTGTTGGCTACACAAGCAACTAGCTACCATTAGCATATTTTACCCAACACCAGGGAGGGTGCTCATTAAAGAAGCCCAGCAGACACGCCCTAAGGCAGCAGGCATTCTGGTCCATGAATGGAGGTGTGGCTACATCCTAATTGCTGTGGTGTTTTGTTTTCTGTTATTCTGTCTTTAGTTTTTTTGGGGGTTTTTGGGGGGGTGGGGGTGCAGGGTAGGGGGGGTAAGTGGTCTCCAGAGTTTGTTCATGAAAGGATTTGGTGTTTATTAAGTGAACTAATTACAGTATGTGATGGTGAAATAGTAGAAGGAGCAATGTCACTGAAATTCTCACACACATACATGTGGAACAAAGTTCAGGAAAAGGAAGCGCAAGGCAGCATGGCTTGAAGACTGATACTGAGCAGAAAAGAAAATGCACAAAACACATACACACTTATGTCTAAATGAGCACAGGTACATTTTACACGAATGCATAAGTATGACGGTCAACATGCACAGGCACGATAAACTACTTCCATGTAGCAGTGACGTCAAGAAGCCAAACCGCTCCCCTTCAAGTCAAAAGGTCAAAGTTGGTTTGTAACCGTGACCATGTTCTTAACAATGGAGTTTTTATTATGTAAACCTATAACAAAACTGCAACCATATAAAGGTGTCAGGTCAGAAAACATTTTGGAAAGCATTATCAATCTTAGGTTGGACGACTTGTTTGGGGAGTAAAGGAAGAAAAGCAATTTGTTGTCGTTTTGGCATTTTAGTGTCGACAGTGAAAACTACACGACATGGTCTGAATGACACCATGAAAAGACAAGAAAATCCATTTGGTGCTGCTTTTATGTATTTCTAATAATCTAATCTACTGTCAAAATTTTTGTAAAGTACATTTGGTCCAAATTAGTTGTCTTTGAAATGTGCTATAAAAATTGAAATGACTAAATTATTCTAGTGAGACCAATACCAATAATAATTTCTGAGCCAGGTGTTGACAAGTTAAATAAACGATACATGTGGCAATTGGTGATTATTTTGACATTTAATTATTTGCATGAGTAATTTTTCGAGCAAAAATGCTTTTTAAATCTGTGCATTTGCCACAAAATTTTCATAGTGATTTTCACTATTTTCAGAGATTTTATGAACCAAACAATAAATAGAGAACATGATCCCAAGCTGCAGCCCTGGATAAAACGCACATTATTAAATTAATAAATGACAATAATAAAAATAATTATTTAATTCTAAGCTCACAATAATTCTTCATTTCCACGTCTTTATGAAGGCAAAAAATCTGAAAGCTGACACAGAGGATGATGGGTGTGTGTGTGCTATTAAAACCAAACAATAACCAGCATTAAGCAGTCATGGATGACACATTGTACGAGGGTAACAGGATAAGGAAAATCTTCTCATAGCTGATTTCTGTGTGTAACGACGTCCATGAGAAGAACACAAAGAGCAGAGCGGAGCAGGGACCCACCCTGACAGCATGTGAGAGGAGCCTCCTCCTACTACTCACCACCTTGTTCACAACAACAACAACACACTGACAGATAGAGAACAAGAGAGGGAGAAGACAGGCGGCAGAATGGATGTGAGGGAGCGGTGGAGGAGTAATCCATCAGGGGAGGAATAAAGGTGGAATCAGCAGAGCTGGAGAGTTCCCACTGGGAAACAGCTTTTCTCCAGGGGGTGAAGGGAATAAGCTTTAACACGACCTCAACAATACTCACAACAATAACACTCTTTTTTCCTTTTTCTAGCCAGAAAGAAGAAAAATAAATCAAACACTCTCATCCTTCACTATTCTCCACCTACTCTGCCCCAGCTCTCCTCACTCTCTGTACCATGTGGCTCTCCATCTATTCATTTACCTTCTTGGGTCTCTTTCTCCTCTGTCCCAGCCCATTGAGGCGATCGCTGGGGTCCAGCCTGTAGTGGGAGTGGTTGTCCTCACTCATTCTCTTCCCCAAAACAACCACTTTTCACTCCTGTTTATTCCTCTTCCTCTTCTTCTTCTTCTTTTTCTTCTTCTTGTCTTCTCTCGCCACTCGTCTCGTCTGTTTCCTCCTCCTCAGTGAAACGAAGCGAGCTGACCTCTCTCCTCTCTGGTCCCCAGTCTCTGAGTGTGCGAGCCAGGCGGAGGGGGGAGTGGTCGGGAAGGGAGAGGAGAGAAGAGAGTGGGGAGGGAGGAGGGAGCACAATGGTGTTGCTATGGCAGCAGCTGCCACCAGTGTTTATCTGGAAGCCTCGCTGGCGAACCAAAATAGTCGCCACACGCGCATGAACACACACACGCACACGCACACGCACACACACACACACACACACACGCACACACACACACAGAGCAGCCTTATGTGTGTGTTTTTTCTTCTTCTTTTAAGGAACAAGTAGAACCCAGAGCTAGAGATGAAAGGTGTCAGATATGACAGTGATGACACACAAATTAAAAACAATAAAAATATGAATGTAACTGTAGTAAAATACATCATGAGACAGGCAAATTTAATATCTTTGGGTCTTTGAGCAACACAACACCGTTGATTATGTGTGATTATGTTTTTCTTTTTGTTGCTCCCAGTTACACTTCATAGACTGATCAGTCATCTGTTTACTGAGCAAAGACGGACTAATTCATTGATAATAACATTGCTGTTAGTGCCAGGTTACTGGTGTAAGTGTTTACACTCTGGTAACACACACTCATGGTGACTACACAGCCAACAATCTGTTACTGTCAAAGTCATTTCCAGTAACTTTTAACAACAAAGCTGCTTGTATTCATAGTGTCTTAGGTATATTGTATATTAATGATTTTGTAGAGTCTAATTAAACTGTACAATGCATGGCCTTATTTCCCACATTTTTTTTCTTTTGCCGTTTCACATAGTTTGCCCTGCTGCTGAGTCCGACTCTCATTTCACTGCTTCACTTACTTCTTATTATAAAAAAAACATGAAACATAAAGTACAAAAATGGAACTATAAGCCCCCAAATATTGTACATCGTGATATTTGGACTGCACAGTATCAAGATATAAAACTCTGGATATCACCCAAGCCTCCTTCATGACTGTGTGTGGTGTCCACAGTTTGGAGCACGGCTACGCCGAAGGCTGACCTGAGCTGCTCGGATTTTTGTGGCCACAGCCAATCGCAGCGGACCGCCGCTTCAACTAAAAGATGGACAAACAACAAATGACTTGTGTTTCCGACTTTCCAGAACCCAACAATAACAAACTGGCTTCATATCAAAACCTGACAAAGAAGATATTCACTTGCCACATTCCCACAATTTTCAAAAAATTTTTCTGTGAAAAAAAAAGTTCTAAGAAATGTGGGAACATAGGGCTGACCCCAGGAAGACATCTAGAATATTTCCATTTAACCGTCTTAGGTCTGAGGGTTTTTTCTCAATTTCTACATTATTTCTTTAGGTACTTGCATATAAAACAATATCCAAGTGTTTTATATCTCAATTTTCAGGACAAACTGCCTTTTTGACCCTGCAAAGAGATAAATTGGCCCAAATGCTGAAGCACAGTTTTCCCTTGTGAAGACACAACTTGACTGATGTGGATGAATTGTTTTGGTGCTTGAAATTGGTTTACCAAACTCTTACATTCATAAAAATAGTGGAACGTGAGCAAAATAGAAGATAGATGTATAATAAAGGCCTAAAATGAATCATGTTGTCTGTTACTCTATTTTAACCAAATTTTAGAGGCGTGCTTTTAGGCCTCGAGCTCGGCATATGAGCCATGTTTTTAGATTAGATTAACTTTATTAATGTATGCTGTATTATTGCAAAGATATTAATGGAAACATCCGTCAACCTCACGGTTAATGGAACCTGACTGCCAATCTTGGATTTGCATATTTTAATATTTCAAACTATGTAAGAAACACAGACCTTCACTAATGTTATTTTATGTGAAAGAAGAATATTATTAAGGCTGCAACAATTTTCATTATCAATTAATTAGATTTTTTTAAAAATAACTGCTTAATCATTTAGTCATTTAGTCATGAACTGTTTCAGTCTTCTAGTGCTCAACGCGACATTTGCAAACAGAGATTCAGCTCACAATGATATAAAACAAACACAAGCAGAGAATATTCACATTTAAGAAGCAGGAACCAGGAAATGTTTGGCAATTTGGTTAAAAATTAAAATGACAAATGACTTAATTGAATTGAATGAGATTGGACCGATCATCCTTTTACACTGTACATTCATAGAGGATCAAAAGTTAGAGCCTGCAGCACAAACAAAGTAAGTCTCCTCTCGTGAGTCTGGCAGCACGATAACTGGATTTAAATGACTGTCGAGATGTGGTGTGACAAAGCTCCATGTTTCTTTACTCAACTGTGAAAGCGAAGCCGGTTCAGGTTCCTCCTCTGCGGATTCAGTCTGTAAACTTCCACCCAGTGAGGATTACACAGCCAGACACACACACACAGCAAATCCACTCCACCTTGTCAGTCTTTGTTGTCTGAAGGCAGCCAGGTCTTAAATCCATGTGTACCCACACACCCCTCCCTCACACACACACACACACACACACCACACACACACATACACGTTATGAGTTCCTTTGAAAAAGCATTGATTGTCTGTATCTTAATGATTGCCCCTGGCTATGGGCTCCCGGTCACAGCAGGTTGGAGCAGCCTCCCATTAATGACTGAAAAACGGAGTCTTCTCCATCACCGACTCGTCTTCTGCTCACACACACACACACACACACACCGAAAATGAGAAATGTTAAAAATGAGACAGAGCCTGTGGATATTATGGTTAATAGATTTCTGTTTCTCTCCCTCATGGACCGCTTCACACTGCATCAGTCACACACACACACACACATATACGTTAACTATGGTAACACCTGCTCCTGTCAGCTGCTCTGACAGCTCCTGGTGTGTGTGAGGCAGTGAGGTGAGTTCAGGTGACTGTACGGGACGGACGGACAGACTACAGCCATGATTTTATGTGTACTGAGGTCACGAGTCCAAGTCCCCCAGTGCACATCCACCCCCACGAAAAAATCTTAGTAGACACAAGAAGCTGATAATAAGCAAAGTAATAATAACAAAATATTTTTTTCAGTTTGTCAATGGCGTATTTATAACGTATATAATTTGGTGTTGGTTTTTGGTTGGTCTAAATTAGTCACATTTAAAAAAAGTTAGTTTAGAAATACTAGAATGTGCCTATAAAATAACCTTTTTTTTTATTGTACAATGTAAATCCCCCTTGATTGCTAAACTCTCCAAATTCCAGAGGAAGACATGACCACTGTGTTCAGTACGATGGTGCTGGAGCTACAGCCCTGCCAGCTGTGTACAGCGCCATCTAAATGTGATCCCACAGAAAAACACACTGTTTTTGTCTGTTCATCCAACAGTTTGGTTCAGGGCCTGTATCTTGGTATCTACGTTTGATCTTATAACAGCTGTTGTGTTTATAATACAAGAGGTTATAATACGTCCTCTGAGCAGCTACGTCTTCAGGGCAATGTTAATTGGAGCTAGCTGGTTAGCATGCTAACAAATCTCTTCCCCTCTGGAGACAGCTCCTGGTAAAAAAACAGAATGAAGTTTGATGTCGAACTCGCTACGAATACCTCCTTCAGAAGTAGTTCGCCATTTGCACGTTATAATTTATTTCCAATCTGCTACTCTATCACTTCACAGTTCGTCACACTCAAATACAACTGGTAGAAAACCAGTGTGATTTCAATATTGTGTTCTGGTTGTTATTAGTGATTGTTGGCAAATAAACTGATTAGCATGGAAAAAATGTATATTAAAATTATATTAAATTGGTATTAGAATCCCCCTGCCACCACCACCACTTCACACAGACTACCCTTTTCCTTTTTCTGTTGCTGAAGCATTTTAATCAGAATTTCAATAATAGACTTCTTCCAAAGGAGAGAAAATTAATTTTATAAATGATACTGAGATCATACTTCTTTTTTTTCTTTTTCATGGACCTCTTACTGGCACCACTCTTGCAAATGCCAGAGGGCACACCTGTGTGATGGCACCTGCCTGCAGCAAGGAGGGAAGGATGGCGACAGGAGCAGATGGAAGAGAGGAACAGGAGGAAGAGGGGGACGAGGAGAAAGAATGTTATATGTGTGTGTGTGTGTGTGTGTGTGTGTATGCGTGCATGTGCGTGTGTGTGTGTTGGGGGTTCAGTCGCATCATATCTACCCTTCTGACCAGACCAGACTGGACCAGAGCAGGGACCTAACAAGATAGAAATACCATCATTATCATCAAACACAGGCAGATATGTTAATTGTACACCTTATTAGTCCAACACCATCTGTTGCATATTTCTGACCTGATATATCCACAGCGGGAAACATTCAGACAGGGTGTGACACGTCTCTATGGCGGCACACTGTACACTAAAGATCACACTGTAGAAAAAAATCTTTTTCTACACATCAAGTCTGTTCTTTGTTCAGCAGTCAGTAGTTGATAAAAAAAAAGTCACTTTAAGGACCCCATTGACATGGGCCCTTTAACTTCCTGGAAAGCTGCTACTTCCTGGAAAACACTGCCTGTCAGCAGTTACCTAATGCTGCACTTAATGTAACCAAAAATGCAGATTGATAAAGTCATCAATATTTAAAAACTCCCTTGACCGAATGTCCACTGGTTTTACAGTTAGGATTAATAACTCGTCATGGTTTTTCAGGAATTACATCACATTATTGAAGTAATGAAAACAATACATGGGACCTTTAACTATAAATCCAAACACTACAGCTGCAATAATCCACTTTACAGAAGTACTTCAAAAGAACTTCTCATCTAGCCTTGCAATACTGGACTGCAATGTCTGTTATGTATATAGAAAAATCTTAGTCTTGCACATTATAAATCATGTAGTACAGTAGATGTTTGTTGCTGTAAGTGTAGCCTCCTAAGATGTACGCTCCTGCTCCAAATCAATAGCCCCGGAAGATACAAGAACTTTAATTGGATTACAATCATTTCCATAGAGAGATGAATGGAGCTGACCATGAGCGAAAAGAGCTGATCACCTAAATCATTATTAAAGAAGAGAAAATGTCTTGTTTTTAAAAGACAAATAATTTCTCTTAATCTTAATTCAGGTTTGTGTGGCTGAAGACCTAAAGTTTGACCTCAGTGTAGTGTTAGAGGGAAGGTGACTTTCATTACGATACTGCATCTTGTGAACAAATCACAATTGTGTATCTCTTGACTGTCAGAAAGCCAAAGGGCTTGTGTAATAAGGAGAAGAAGGGAACCCAGGGTGGGTTGGGACATGAGGAGGAGCCTGGACATCAGGGAGAAACTCAGAGATTAAGTGCTGCCCATTCACAGTGAGAGGAGTCAGTTGATGTAGTTTGGGCATCTGATTCGGATTTTCTGGTCATGCCCAACCAAGCATCAACCTCTCAGACTGAAACATGAAGCCAACACTGAAGCGCTGAAAGCTGCAGTTCCTCTAACGACCACTAGAGTCTGGCTCCAACAGTGAGTCAGTCCCCATAGACTCCCATGTTAAAATATCCAACTTTACAGCAGAAAATAAACATGTTTACAGCCTGATACAAAAACAGTTTTGGTCTCTAAAGCTAATTTCCTCCTTCATGACAACTGTTTCTATGACTCACCTGTTTACATTTTATTAAGGCTTAAAGTTATGGAGAATTGAGGGCGTGGCCTCTTGGAGTGACAGGTGGGCGAGCGCATGCTTGCACCAAAGTCTCAGCTCTACACACACACCCATCCTCTTTGTCCATTTTTGGATTAGCTGGGAGTTAGGGGCAGAATCAGAAATTGCCAAGATGGCGCTGGTAGAGCAGCTCACTCTGAGCTTCAAAACCGTTCAGAAACCTGTGGGTGACGTCACAGATACTACATCCAACTTTACTTACAGTCTATGTCTCCACCTAGGAAGAGACACTCAGGTACACCAAGAACATGCTTCTGAGATTATATTTCAGATTTGGACTGAGAACAATCCCCCAGGAAGTGCTAGACTTAACTTACTTGTTGCCATGCAACCTACAGTTGACTGTAAAAGCAGTATAAAAAAAACTGGTGCTAAGGTGGAATGACAGATGATTGTGTATGAAACATTTGACCTAATGGTGGTGCTAGGCCTGAGGTCAAGCAGTTATTAAAAAAAACAAAGTCAAAGCGCTCCAGCAGGCATGTAGATGATGAGATACTTCAGACTATAAAACAGAGAACAAGGGGTAGAGCGTTCCTCTTGCTGGTCGAGCAGATTCGTCTCTTAATCCTCAATCAAAGCAAACATCTAAAAAAAAACTCATGACGCCATGACAACTGACAGACTATACACAGTGTGTATTCACTTCTTGGACATTTATGTGCAATTCTGTGAACACCACAGAACAATTTGAACAGGATTTTATTGCAAACGCAGCTTCAGAACACTCATTAAACTTTTACAACAGCAATATGGTTGTGGATGCAGAGCAATTATTTTCTAATGAGGCACTGTCAGCAATTATCCTCCCCCCTGGCTGATGTTTGCCAACAGAAAAAGATACTCTGAGCAGGATACCAACAGCACACATGACACTTCCTATCAGTTCAAAGAACACAGTCAGCTTCTAATCTTCTTTTTTTAAAGCCGTATAGTTGTTGTATTACTTTCCTTTATAAATGAAGCTGTCTTCCAGTGTTAGCTGAAGTGGCTGTTTGTCCTTTACTGTGGGCGATGATGTTCCATTCAATGCAGGTAGACGGCCACACAAATACTGTACACACAGTTTAAGAGAATACATTTTAATTGAACACTTAAACTGTTACACAGACGGATCAAATATTAAGAATATTCAAACAGAAATACAACAGAATTGGTAGTTTGATCAAATACTCTCCAACAAAGTGTGTTTCTATTGTTTTTCTGACAAGCATGCCAAACACAGGTGGCAGGAGGGCGATGTCGTTAAGGCCTCGGTGTGATTCAAACAACTTGTCCATACTATCTGACCACATCTTAAGACAAACCTCCTCCTCACTGCCCCCTACCTGATCCCAAAGCAGCCAAATGAGCCACTCACCAACAGGAAGTGTTGGTGTTGGTGAGTGGTCCTCATCGGCTATCTGTGGTTGTTAGCAGGCACAGATGTGTTCGCAGAACCCAGCGCAAAAAGAGTGAAAAAGACACACACACAACATACAACAAGGTGTAACAGTGTGTAAAGAGTGTAATCACTGGGAAGTTACACACACGCATTGACTGGCTATGTAAAGGCTGAGACCCTGCTTAACCAAGCAAGTGTGTGTGTGTGTGTGTGTGTGTGTGTGTGTGTGTGTGTGTGTGTGTGTGTGTGTGTGCGCGTGTGTGTGCCTGGGAACTGTGAACAAAAGCCGAAACAAGGGAGTTCTCTGTTCTCCTCCTATTAAATTAAAACACAAAGAAGAAAGTGAGATTCTTCACTTTATGACCTGAAGGAGAAAAAGTCTTTTCAAACTGTTTCCCAGACCAACTCTGAACACACACACACACACACACACACACACACACACACACACACACAGACAGGCCTCAGTGACACTGACCTGGCCTGACACCACTTCCATTAGAATGCCCGGCTGTGATGTGTTGGAGGGAAAAAATGGCATTACAAACACACACACACACACACACACACACACACACACACACACACACACACACACACACAAACACACACACACACAGACAACAAGACAAAAGGAACTCCCACATTCCACAGTTTCACTGAATGCCTCATATCCCACACACACACACACATACACACACACACACACACACACACACACACACACACACATACACACACACATTAAGGCTTCCCCATGCAATCAAAGTGATTTAGCAGCACACGGCTCAGAGTCCTAAGAAGTGACTTTGAGAGATGCTATTGTGGACGTGTCTGTCACACTTTAACAAGAGCGGGAGACAAATCTAAAGCGACGGGCAGGAAGAAAGAAGAGCGGAGAGACCGATACATAGAAGACAAAAAAAATCAAATGGAGAAAATGTGTTTTTCTTTTATTAATATCATCAGTGAAACAGGATTTAGTCATATTTTAGCCTGTATCTCTGCACCGGGGCGAAGCCGATGAGAACAAATCAGTTGTGTGTCTAAGCTTGTGTTCCTCTCTTTCGGTAACACAGGATTCTTAGAGAACAGAGGGATTAACTTTCAGGAAAGACCATGATTATGCACAAATGTGGATTACCCAAAGGGCGAGCGTACCAAATGGCTTCAGGCCTCAAACCATAAAGGGCCTTGATAATCCACTGTTTCACACAGTCTCACCAGGAGTTACACTTATCAGCAAATTTAAGTCTAATACCGAGTGTTAATGCAGGACGTAGCATAGAGTATATGTAGCATGAAAAGTGAAGAAATAAACTTCAAGTGTGAAAAGTAAAAAAGAAAAATCTGAGGGTGTGGAGTTAGAAAGAAGAGCTCAAGAAGACCATCATCTCTGCTGCAGGCTACAGGCTACGTTAGCCGCTACTAGCATAGCATACCCAAACCGTGGAACTGTCCAGTTGCATTTTGCATTCTGACCCCAGGGACACCCCCAGGGTCACTTCAACCATGGATCTGCATGTAAGCAGAGGGATTTGTAATTGGGGTATTTGATTTGAGGCTTTGTGATGTCACAGAGAAGCACTCGAGAAACAGTTCATGGCTCAGTTTTGTAATCCACCACCGTTAAAGTTGGAATGAAGAAACCCCCACAGTTAAGTTGTCGGCCGCACCATCAGCCTGTTGGTGGGTTCATTATGAGCAGGCAAGCCTCATGAAGATCCCCCTGCTCTTTATCTTAAAGCCCAACCTGCTCTTTGTGTCCCCACCCTTTGTACCCCTCAGTGAGCCACGTGCCCTGTCAGCTGGCTGGCTGCCTGGTGGGGGTGTGTATGTGTGTGTGTGTGTGTGTGTGTGTGGAGAGGTGGGGGGGGGCATCTGGCTGAGCACCAGGCTGAATATTTCATGAGAGGTGGAGAAGTGGGGAGGGTGGATGGGGTATCAAGGGATGGGTGAATGGGGGGGGGGGGACTGTATATCTGGTTTGTGGTGCACTTCATGAAGATTTCTGTCTCTGCATTTGTATCTCCCAACATCCCAGAGTCTAATCCTCCACAGGCTGCAGAGCCCACTGAGGCCCACTCCTCCAGACTGGATGGAGCCGTTTGAGCCTCACGGGTCCTGAGGTGAGCGCCTGATGACTTCTGCCTTCTCCGCAAAAACTCTTCTACATGAAGTGAGCAGCAGCAGTGACGGGTTCACTGTGAATAAATCCTTTAATACAGACAGTTAAATGTTATGGACAACATCTTTAAAATTTAAAGCTGCATTAGCTGCCTGAAGGATGGTCATGTCAGTTGGTCAATTGTTTGGTTACGAAGATATTTCAAATATTCATCGTCCTTCGAGGATGAATCATCCTCTTAACCTTTAATCTGCTATAGTGCAGACAAAATTTCCATTTGTCTAAGATTCCATTTACATGATTTCAACCTGATAACATTTACACCTCTAAAAAAACAAACAAAAAAAAAAGACAGAAGAAGAATAGAGGACGATGGCAGTCATCTGTGAAGCTGCGTTCTTGTGTTTGCAGCCGTGTGAAGTCGATATCTCAGGAACACCTTTCGAGAATCTCTTCAAATTTGGCACAAACTTTCACTTGAACTCAAAGATTAACTGATTAGATTTTAGTGGTCAAAGGTCAAAGGTCAAGGTCACCGTGACCTCACCAAACATGTTTTTGGCCCTAACTCAAGAATTCATTCACTAGTTATGACACAATTTAACTCGAATGTCAATAAGGATAAAATTAAGTGATGACATTCATTGGACACGGTCTACGAAGGCGTGGCCTCCCAAGAGCACTTAGACCACGAAGGCCTAAGTTATTGAAAAGTTATTCATCACTGGTGTCCAGTGAATCTTGGGATTGGTTGGGCCACGAAGGATCCACCCCGTTGGAAGGACGCATTTCTCGGCTGCATTTGAGGAATCCCTGTAAATGGGAACGCCTTGTCGCACCGCAGTGACGGAAACAGTCTTCACATGCAGCCTTTTTGCTGTCATGGCTACAACTTTGTGTTTGACCAGAATCAGCTCAAATGGCCAAACGTGTGAACACATACGAGGGCAAACATGGATGTTGGCGGAGGCATAAAGCCGCGAGGGGGGAGTTAAGTAACTGTACAGTGTTTTGGGCTCAATCAACAGGTTAGTCTTTGTACCTGTGTAAATACTGTAGTAGGATACAGTACACCGTGACACTGTCACTGCAGGGTGTAATGAGGCTACTGGCAGCTGCTGATGACCTGAACAGGACAGTGGCTAAAAAAAGCAGTGATGAGCGATTGATTGTGCTAACAGGCTGATCCATAGCGTGATGATGTTTCATCTGATCTGGTCTGTGATCCTGCCAACGAGGCAGCTGTGACTGATGACGCAGGCTCAGATCAGCCGTCTATTGATCCCTCTCTGAAAAAATGAAGGAGACGCTGATGATGATACCCATCTGTAATCCAGCTTCAAACAGACGATCGAGAGGGATGCAGATCAGGACACTGCACAGACAGTGAGTTCAACACTGTCAGTCTGAGATGATACAGTGTGTGCTTCACAGTTTGCTCCTGTGTGACTTCACTGCAGTAGAAATGAGCTGATATATATATATATATATATATTATAACAGATGTTAAACTTTACACTCCACAAGCATATTGTTCTGTTTACAACAGCTAGTGGGCGAACTTTCACTTCAATAATCAATTATAGATGTAAAGCATTTGGTTTGACCTGCATCTTTTCAAATGGAGAGGTTTTTATACAGACATGAACACAATCCAACACTGTTGGCCTGAATGTTTCTGACTAATTAAATATATAATTAATCGTGTGAGATGAAGTGACGTTAAATGTGTCAGAAGCATCATCGTCGAATCTGGCTTCAGTTCACTACTTCACCATCTGTGTGACATGCAGTTTAAGTTCATTGGCGACTCTAAATTTCCTGTAGGTGTGAATGTGAGTGTGAATGGTTGTTTATCTGTGTCCAGGGTGTCTCGCCCTCGCCCAACTTATTCATCACTGGTGTCCGATGAATCTCGTGTTCGACCAGAATCAGCTTAAATGGCCAAACATG
>NW_019525247.1:1678631-1704598 GCF_002814215.2 Seriola lalandi dorsalis
GGGGGGGGGGTGATTCTAGTTAAGTAACTGTACAATGTTTTGTGCTCAGTCAACAAGTTAATTATTTTACCTGTGTAAATACTGTAGTAGTAGAAAATATATTAATGCAATTTAAAAACATTTTAAAAATAAATTTAAGAAAACATCAAATATCCCAGGTTTGTTTATAAAAAAAAAACTGGCAAACAGATCTTTCAAGCCCTGCTTTGTCTGTACACAATAGCTGTTGTTACATTGAGGTTGCCAGGTTTGTTACTATTGTACCGTTGATCCATCGCTTCCTCAAAACTGAATGACTGTATTCAAACTCTAATTTATGCCCAACTTTCTGCGGAGAGTAATATCTGTCCAGCTTCTAGATATTCTGAAAATAATAATTCCACTCTGGCTAAACAGAAACGGACCTTTCTCATGTTACACTTGATGTATCTGCATTTGACTGGCAACTTGGATTTGTAGCATCTTGTGGTGGCGGAGAGGAAAAGCTGCGTTCACTGCTACACCAACATGAATCCGTACTGTGTGTTTGTCAATGTGCTGTGTGTGTGTGTGTTTTGCGCGTCTCCACCTGGACTCCTGCTGAGCCACTTCCTCCCCAGCCCTCGGAAACAGCGTTGCTATAGTAGTTGTCTCTAAGTGAATAACCATAGCAACCACAGAGATGCTTTTGATGGCACTGTGGTAGCTGCTGGTTCTCAGTGCTTTGAGATCAAACAGGCCTGATGTTGTTATGAAGAGAGGAAAGAGAAGAGAGCAGACAGAGGAGAGAGAACAAGAGGACAAAGGGGTGAGAGCGGAGGAACGAGAGAGGAAGAGGACGGGGGAGGTGAGAAAGAGAAGTGAAGAAGAGGGGCAAAATGCGAAAGGGAAATGAACAATAAAGAGCGTAATCCTTGAAGGCAGCGCCACCCTGTCCAAATCCCTCTCATCTAATAATCACCTCTCTGGGGTTTTCTGTGGAGGTAGAGCAGCACCTGTTTTCTGGCTTGGAATCAGACAATGTGGTGATAAGTAGCTGTTTCACCCGTACCGCTTTCATTTAATACAGTATCTCATTAGAGCCAATGGCTTCCAAAGGAGATCATTCTCTTTAAAGTGACTGAGTGAGAGGAAGAGCTGAGCCTTTAGCCAGAGAGTCAGGATGAGCACTAGTTAGACTTCAAACACCAAAAATCCTCATCAACGTCTCCATGTGCTCTGATGTCTTACTGCTGCTTGGAACGTTAACACTGAGATTACTCCAGTAAGAGTCCTTCTTTAGTTTTGTCTCGTGATATTTACCTTAAAGTTACTATGTATAGATTTTTATATGATAATAGATGATTTTTATATGATAATATAGATAGATAGTCTTTTTTGGACCATTTTGGGAATTTCAGAAAACATTACAAAGAATCATTGATCAAGCAGAGCAGCTCATCATTGATGTCCAGTCCTAGGAAAATACTAGCTATAGAAGGACATGGTCACGACTGAAACTGTGAATTTCTGATCTCCATTTTCAAAAGTTTGAAAATACATTGGTGGTCACTCCCCTTCGTCTACGTAGCCAAGATGGCGACCACTAAGAATGAGAAGTGTCAATCAGTTTACACTCAATTTTGTTGATTGTTTTGAGTGAACCATCTGGGTACTTATAGTTTACTGCATGTTGTGGTACTTGTCGATGTGAATGCACTCATGCACTCAAAACAGCAAGTGTGAGTTTGGAAGTGAGCAAACTGAGACACAGCAATAAAGAAATATGCATTAGCCAGTCAGTCACTCAAGCAATTCAACACGAATATAATTGATTGCTTTACCATTTATCCTGTTTTGGAGTTGCGAGGGGGCTGGAGCCAATCCAAGCTGACATCGGGTGAGGGCGGGGCACACCGTCACAGGTAGCACTAAACTGTCAGTCCAAGAGAGTTTTAACCATCATATGACCAATTCTACAATCTTAAATTTGTCTTGAGTTGTGTGGTGACATAACAGGAAATCGTTGCCGGTTCTACAAACCATTCTGTTATGATGTGAGTGTGGCATCAGTAAGGCTTAATACAAAGATGATATTACATCTTCAAACAACATACATGTTGAGCAAGGTTGTATTTTAATTCTGTGGTGTTCGCCACATTCCCAATCTGACCAGCAGTAAATTCTGTGTCCTTCAGTGATAATAATATGGTCATTTTGAACAGTGGACTGTTTTTATTCTAAGATTCAAACACTCAGCTGTCAGCTTCCTGAATTTCATGATTTATATTCTAAGATTTTAGGAGAAGGGATACAACAGGAGGTTCTGTTTAATCCTCCATCATCCATGTCCTCAAATCCAAATCCACAATCTGCCACACAGCCATGTGTTCCTGCACACATGAACATGATTCATGCTCAGGAGGACAGATGAATCTATTTGGAGTCAGACCAGTTTATCTTAATGCTGAGGACAAAAGACAAATCACCATGCATTTGTATTTTTCATTCCAAATCAGATTTCCATTCACAGGTGGTGCCGCTGTCAGACCAGAGAGGCGGGCTGACGGATATGGTTGCCCGTCTCCAAGGAAACCCTCGCCTAGGTGTCTGTCTGTTGTCAGGGCAACAGAGCAAAAGGGGAAAATACCGATGGAGATGCGGGGGCCGGAGGAGGGCTGATGATGGAGACGACAAAGGCAAGGCGGGGCAGCAGACGTCGTGTCAGCTGAGAACCTTCATGATTCATGATTTCACTCCGGTTCAAAAACGTCCACACATCATCAAACCCATATGAATGAGCACTGCATAAATATAATATAATATAATATTGGTTCCAAAGGTGTGTTCTAAAGGTGGAGTGAGCGATGCTGGAGAAAGATTGATATTTGAACTCCACAGCAAAACAAATACACCCCTCCCCTCAGTGCTCCTTCAGAAGCTCCGCCCCCCAAATTCATAGATGCACACCGCCAAAGCACCGACACGACGCGGATACTCCCAGCTGAAGCAAAACAAACCCTCTGATATAAAATGTCACACACACACAAACACAGCACCATGAAGACAACAGATAAAAACTAGTGAGAATTTAGTTTGTGCTTCACTCATGAACTGTCACTAAACAAACATGAACAAAACAGCTCAGTGATCTGTGCTTTTGCACTGAATGTCTTTGTATTCTATAATCTACACAATCCATATGTGTTAATGTGAACTTCAACAACAGTTGAACACACACAGGTTTGAACATAAGACACATAAAACATAATAAAATGCAGTATTTAAAAAACATATGCCTATGCCTGCCACATACATACTGCATATACAGTACATACATGAATGTAGTCTATTTATACCAATGTTTGAGCTGCTGACGACATCCTGTCACCTGACATGCTCAGGTTCACTGACCGTCAGGAGTTTTGCCATTTAACCCCCCCCCCCCCCCCCCCCCCAGTGGATGTAAATGCACAGATAAGAGGCATATATGAAGTATGTGATGTATGAAAGTATATTTTATAGTCATGAAATGTTTTTCATGTATACACATTTAAAAGAGCTCTTACTTCCTTTGCAGGCAAATTAACAAAGCAAAAACACATCTGCAAACATTTATGTGCTACTTTGTCCCTTAATTCTATACATTTCTATATAATGTAATTTATATTTTTTATATTTTACACTTTTGTGTCACAACAGAAAGCATTAAACACCTCTACAAAGTAAAATAATGAATTTAGAAAACCCTTTCTTTGGATTTTTGTTCATTTACTTAATGAATATAAATTTAAAAAAGTCAAAAAATTCTCCCTAATCTGTACATTTCTCATTCCGTATCTAACTGATCCAGGGTTCCTCACTTTTTAATCTAATTTCAGTTGGTCAGTGGCGCCCTCTTCTGGATGCTTACCAACATTACATGGTCAGAGTAACGTATGTGAGTAAAGCGTTTAAAGCTCTTTTACATTAGAAATGAAGCTTCTATTAGAGACAATAGGAAGGAATAAGCTTCACATCGTGATGTCCTTCTCCTCTCTTGACCTTCTCCGCTGTGTTCACACCTATTGTGACTCTATTGTAACTGTACTGTACTATTCCTGGCAGCTGCTCACATGACACACTAATGTGTCAAAGACACACACACACACACACACACACACACACACACATACAGAAGAGACAGACAGCAGGAGAGACATTTACTGTCTGTGTCAAAAATAACACAGTTGACAGTTTACATAAATAAAAGTGAGCAGCAGATCCCAGTTCTGTGTTTGGAGCGATAGCGTGCGAATGGCATCAGCTGGCACTGACCTGGTGTCAGGTTACTGCGGCACAGTCTGGCACACAGAGATAGAGTCACTGTAAAATGACCTTTGACTTCATTGGACAGGAAGCCGAGCAGAAACATAAGAGCTGTCATTGGCTCCACCAATTTTACATGTTAAAAAGTCAATTTACTACTGAGCGCTGTTCAACCTGTGGAAACAGGAAATTATTTCTGTGTATTTCTGTGTATGCCTGTGATACCCCAGCTTTAATAACTTTCTCAGGCCTTCTTTGATTTTCAATACTCAGATATAAGACATTCATGCTCCTGAGAGGATGAACCCTTTTCAACTTTGAGCATTCGATGAGCTTACCACCGGCACCATCTTCTAGACAGAATGTAAAATTTCCCACAGGAAATCTCTCAATCAAAGGGGCTGATTACCATTAAGTTCCCTCAGCACATTGTAATGTACTCAGGGAGGCGAAGTTCAGTTAAAATGAATAAATCCCGAGCTGAAGCTTGAGTGAACTCAATCATACAGGCTGAACTCTCAGCCACTGTGTTTGTCCGAGGGACATCGTCTGGCTTTGCCATCCCTGCACACAAGACAGACTCAGTCCAGACTGTTCTTGTCTGTGGTTCCCTGATGGTGGAGCAAGCTACCGAAATCTATCAGAGCAGGAGCCTCCCTCTCTCTGTAAATAAAGACGGACGTAGCCTCCATGACGTCACCCATGGATTTCAGAAGAGCAGTTTTGATGCTTAGAGTGAGCTGCTCAACCGTCTCCATCTTGGCAGTGTCTGACTCCACCCTTAACTCCTAAATATGTTTATTTCTGCTGTAAAGTCGGACATTTTAACATGGGGGTCTATGGGGATTGACTCATTGTTGGAGCCAGACTCTAGTGGTCATTAGAGGAACTGCATTTTTTGACACTTCAGTGTTCGCTTGATGCTTGGTCTGTTTTGAGAGCACTTGCTCTCCTTACATGTCTGACTAACTCTATTGAATATTGAATATATTTAGTCCAAGGTCAAGGTTTCCTACTGCATTGAAGCTTTGTGATGTCCCTCACTTGTAAGTCACTTTGGATTAAAGCGTCTCTCATTTACGTGAGTAAATGTAAAGGTAAAAATGTAGGGTTGGAATAGCTCTATCTATTTTGCACATTATGTCCATTAAAGGGAAAACCAACATCCAACCAAAAATCAATTACTTGTATATGTGCATATTTTTGAGATGTGAATTTAGAATATTCGTTGACATAACTAGTATCAATTTACTTCCGTCCAACTCTTTTGCAATACATGGTGTAAAGACTCACAATGCAAGCAGCTGCTAGAGGCTACTGAATGGACTTTTAGTCTTGCTGATAAAGGTTGATATTATACAGTATATCATCATCCATATTCAAAACACACGTTCCAGTTTATCACGTGTGAACCAACATGATCTCTCTGTACTGTACTTAAAGGATTGAGGAGACGAAAAGTGATCGAGGAAAATCTCAGAACAATGGCTGTGGTGTTAAACAGCAATCACAAGGCACATCCAACATGTAATATCGTTTAATACAGTTATATCAATATGAATAGAACCGGATTGACTGATGAAAGATTCCAGTAACAGCATTAACAAGAGATGTAGAGTATGATGTGTCAGTACTGCCCCTTGCTGGTATCCTATCAGCGGTAAATGTATTATCGTATTAATTATGGATACTTAAGACAGGATACACACATACAAACATGTGCTGGCTCTCTGAGGACATCTTCATAAAAAATGCATGAATCTGCTTAACAACACAAGGGGAACATAATGCACAATCAGCTGTGGGTGCATGTGTGTGTGTGTGTGTGTATGTGAGTCTGTAATGATTGATCGATTTTTTTTTTTTTAACAAAAGACACAAAGCACTCAGTCACTATTGATTTTCATTATAAAGCAGAAGGGTTTACACAGACTAAAGCTTTCATGATTCCTCATTACATTTCATCATTAGCTCATCATTAGCATTAGCATTCAACAACAGCATTGGCTCAAAGCAGCTGCAGAGCTAAATGATGAGCTAGTGTCGGTCTGGTTGAGACTCCAAATCATTATACAGATGCAGTAATGCTGACTCCACATCAGAGATATAATGTGTTGTGACAAACACTGCTGTTCATCCTTCCTGGTTAAAGGCTGGAGGAAAGACTGTGAACGTCTGATGCACATAGGTGGTTAATGGGACTTCACAGACAGGCCGATATACCAGCCAGTATTAGCCTATTGCAGATCAGTGTTACCAGATAAGTAACACGTCGCTGCAAAGATATGTTTATGGTAGTTTAGAAACAGCAACTGCATTATATAGTTTGTACACCAGAGAGCACTGATAAGGTTATTTATACACTCTACATGTCATGTCCAGCTCTGTATCCTCGGTCATGTTCTGATGTTCGGTTAAGTCTTGTCTTTTCTACGGCGGCCCTGAGAGCTCAACGCACTCAACTTCTGCAAACATCTTTATCAGTGACAGCACGTGCTCGGCGAATACTCACAACACACAACACAAGTGTTCCCGATGGACAGCCTTCCAAATGTTCAAAATGTCCACTCGGACTCAAGGATGAACTGATTCGATTTTGGTGGTCAAAGGTCAAAGGTCAGTGTCACGGTGATCTCATGTTCTTGAATGCAGTATAGGAGGAAACACCCAGAGGGAATTTTGGGCATAACTCAAAACTCACAATTTAACTCCAATGTCTATAAGGATAAAATTAGCTGATAGGTCAAAGGTTAACTTCACTGTGACATCATAATGTTCTGCAAAAACACTTCTGTCATTATTCAACACTGTAATTCAGGAGGGAGAGACTGTGACCATACGTCCTGAAACTTGGCTGGTTGGTGGAGGAGACAAACACAAGGCCGACATTCAGTTTTCCTAGTGCAGTTGTTTCTTACTGTATGAGTTTTTAATCTTGCGTCAGACAACTCCTTTCGGATTTGATTTGCCTTGACTACCTGTGTACTGAGTTTTGCCAGTAAAAGACTTGGATTCCCTGAAAACACTTGCCTGTGTCTTGAGTTGTGCTTTCGGGTCCTCACATTCAGTGCGTCTCAGTACAGTGAAAAACTACAATCGCCTCCTCATGGTTGTCTGCCTCCTCCACTCAGACTAGTTTCAGGTCACATCCCTGTTTTTTGATATAAAATATGAACTATCTGTGTGACATTTTGTCCTAATTGCTGTGAAGTCTTGAGTTATGGCTAAAAAGTGTTTTGTGAGGTCACGCTGACCTTGACCTTTGACCATGAGTCCTTGAGTCCTTGAGCTGATATTTGTGCCATATTTGAAGAGATTTCCTTGAGGGGTTTTGTGAGATCACACAGACCTTAACCTTTGACCTTTGACCTTTGACTGCCAAAATCATCCTTGAGTCCTTGAGTTGACATTTGTGCCATATTTGAAGAGATTTCCTTGAGGGGTTTTGTCAGATCGCACTGACCTTAACCCTTGACCTTTGACTACCCAAATCATCCTTGTGAATGTTTGTACCAAATGAAGAAGTTTCGTCAAGGTGTTACTGAGATATCCACGAGACTGGGACAGACAACCCGAAAACAATGTGTCTCTGGCTCTGACTCTCGCCGGCGTGGAGGCATAAAAAGTCCTCAATAGGATCACAGCTAAGGTTCAGCATTACAGCACCTCACAATGACTCTTGAACTCACCTCTGAATTACAGATATCTGATGAGTATCATAAGCTTTCTGAACAAATAATAGTTCACAGCAATTTAAAAGAAAGCCCTTGTATATAGTTGTGTATGTTAGCATGTTGTACTGCCTTTTCCACTATACTCTGTATTGTACTCTGTTCTGTTCTTTTTCATCTCATTCGTCTTCCTATATGATCCTTCACTGTGGTAGGTAGTCTCCACAGCATCGGCGTCTAGGTCGGCTTTCTAGTGGTACTATTAAGATATACGGAGCCTTCAGCGTCCGTCTCCTAACAGAGTTACATTGTGCGTCTGACAGGCCGTTCTGCCACTGGAGCCTTTCCAGACTCACTAACTCAATACAGCAGACAAACAAATTCTGTTTGTGACCATGAAAAACGAGGCTGCGTCGAGAGGATAATCACAACTAAGGCCGAACAGCAGCAGAGTTCAGACTGCAAATTGTGGGGATTTTACAGATTTTACAGCAAACCGTTTTGACTTGGTTGGAGCCTTTTACATGAAAACAGAAAGTATGAAATAAGTGTGTTTTTCATCTGTAAAAAAAAATCAGTATGTAGCATGACATCTTTCTGTGCCAGAACACCAACCACTCATGTGAAACATCATAAGTTAAACAACGATGTCCATCCACAGTATCTATATCAGTGGTTTGATGCTGGTCTGGTTCTGTCACTTCACCCAACACTGCACAGCAATGCTGCTGCACCATCTCCATCCACTCACAACACTCAACCCTTTTTTCTTAATGTTAATAAATCCCATCACATAAAACAGATAGATCATATCCAAAGCCTCATATAGAATTATATTCCATCCAACAAAAAAACAAAAGAAACAAAACACAGGGACTAACGCCACAAGTAGCTAGCTATAACAGGGAGGTGATGTTACCTAAAGTGAGGGCTCCAGTCTGTACAGCTCCATCAACTTACCTGGAGGAGAAAAGAGAGATGAAATAGTTTTAAAAAAAAAACATAACTAGAGAAAAAAGGCTCATTAAATCTATCACGCTGGTTTCTAAAAACGCACAAAGCATAAGCACACAAGCCTGTAAACTTGAATCCACTGTTGTCCGGTGCTGTTGACCAGTGTGTTCACTCTGATGTGCTGAATATGAAATGAAATGTCAACATCCTGTTCATAAAGTCTCTGTGCAAGACTGAAGGTTCGAACACACGGCAAAGCTCATTTTTACCTCACGGCAGTCATGTCAATTTGAGTCCTGGACCATCTGTGTTTTTCTGCCCCAAAAAGCTGACATAGTAACTGTACTTTAGCGAGTTAGCAAAGAACGCACTAACCCTGTCTGTGCGAGTGTGTTTATGTTTTCAGACCTCAGCAGAAACTCTGGTTCTTCTCATTATTTCCCCGAAGGAAAAAGTTGAAACACTTTCAATTTATACGGATGTAAACTAAATGCTAACATGCTCATAATGAGAATGATAAAATGCTGTTTAGCAGGTAATGTTAATCATGTTTACCACCTTATTATTAATAATAATATTATTTATTATTATTACTTAGAATATTACCATGCTATTATTTGCTAATTAGCACTAAATACAAGATTTATAGACATATCAGATTGCAACAAAGTGGTCGAACCAACCAGTTGACCAACGCTGTCATCCACAGAGCTATAACATAATGAACATTCAAGTCACACAGATCAATATTTTTTACATTACCAACGCATCAAATGACTATTTGCAATGGGAAAAGTGTCACTAAGGGTTTACAGCATTTAGCTCCTTTTAGATACAGCTCATGACATTAGTATTTTGGTTCAGTCACACTGCTCTCATCAACCTCATTAGCAGCAAACAGCAGACAGACAGAGATCAGCTGGTGAGCATGGTGGAGCATTTATCAGCTGAAGAAGCAGATATTTTTCTCAGGAGTTGGTGGAGACCAAACAGAGCTAAAAAGGAGAGTCAGTATTGGACTTAAATTCATTCTTGTTGCTCCACTTCTGCTAGATGTGCAAATAGGCAAAAGTATTTTCTAACTTTTTAGCCACTGTCACGTAATGGGGCTGTTACTGCATAAGTTAGAATCGGGCTAGTTTAGCTGTGGTTTAAAAATAGGGTTTGAAAGGCAGCTACACATTCATTTTCACCTTGCTGATCAAAAGGAGTGTAGGTTCAGCGAAACTACAGTCAAAGTGATTTACAATGGAACTACCTGTGAGATGAGATGTGACAAAACTAGACTTTTCTCTTGACTCGTCAAACGGTATGAGTTAATTATGGCTGCATTCCATTTTGTTGTTCCAAGACCTGGGCTCTGCTGTCGCACAGGCTGACTGTCCATTACCGTCATTAACACCTGTGCTTGTCCTGGTATAAGTCAGTGAAAAAGGTCGATAGCACTGTGTGTTCAACGGGAAAAAAAGGATGCTAAAGGAAACAATTTTCCAGTTCAGTGGATCATATATCTCTAACAGTTAAGGAAAGAATTAAAATCCTATCTATACAATATACAGTGCTAATTTCATAACGCATTTTCTAGTCGCACTTGTGATTATCACAAAAAAAGCAATCCTTGCTGTTGGCTAATTGTTAATTGACAGTCAGTCTGCTGCTTTTTATATACAGTCTATGGTTTGTTTGTTGTTGTATGATTTTATGATCCCCTGTGTTTGTGCTGTTGTTACAGTACATGTTAGTGGCATTTATCATGATCTTCTAATTGTAACTTGTGGACGCCGTTTGGCAAAACTTACATACGATCGCTTTAAATGCTGCTCAGAAAATGACAAAGCAACTTTCCCCTTCAAGGTCAGTTGTTGTGTTTTCAGCGTGTTTGGCTGCTTCCACATGGACGAAACTTCAACATGCGGATTTAAGTTGAAAACGAGCTCGTCTTGTGTCTCTATGATGGGAAACTGAAGAAAGAAAACACAAAGGGGAAAAGCACCACTGCTGTTTGTGCGGGTCACTGCAGCCTCAGACAGTGTCTGCAGTGCAGGACGCCTTTAACTACCTGTCTGCTGCTAAATATTGTCTATCTGTAAACACACATACACCAGCATGTCCTCAATTCACATTTCACTGCTGGAGGAGAAAGAGAAAAAAAAAAAAAAACAGGAACAGGAAGAATAAAGCCACAAAGGACAAACTGTCCTTTCTCCCGTGTGTGTGTGTGTGTGTGTGTGTGTGTGTGTGTGTGTGTGTGTGTGTGTGTGTGTGTGTGTGTGTTCTGTTTGACAGATCTGGATATGAGACCAAGGGATAGAGTAAACAACAGAGGCTCATTTCACTATCTGCTGGTTCATCCTGTCAGTCTCCTCAAAGTGCTGAGTCAGTCGACCAAGAGAGGCCACGTGTGCAAGACATCAACTGTAACTGGGCAACAAATACTCTGATGCCATTTTGACAAATCCATACATTTTGTCAAACATCCATATTTGTAATATGTTGGGTAGTCCTAAGCAACATCTCCATTGATTTAGCATTGTACTCCTATAACATTATTGGAATGACAGACAGTTTAAAATAAAAGATAATCAAAATCAATGCAACCAGAGCTTACAATTGTTTTATACCTAAAATGTTCTTCCTTGTCAAAACTTAGCTAGCTCATGTATCCTGAAGAACTGTGTCAGCAGTGGAGATGAATGTAGCATGTTCACTGTTGACTGAGACAGATCACCTCAAGATGGCAGTCTGGTGTAAATTGCCTCTTTGATAGAAGACGATGCCAGACGTTCTGTTTCACTGGAGTGTGTGTTCTGTCCGAGGAGAGGCTTTAATTACATTTGCGATAATAATCTGCTTTCAGTGTAGAACTGCAGAGTGAGCGTTAGACAGCGCTGAGCTGCTGACTAAGTGCTTGGAGCTCCACTGCTGTAAAGGAAATAATGAGACCGGAGGATAGAATGATACAGTAGACATGGAGGAAACATGAGAACTGCACAGTGTGAGAAAATGCATCTGAGTCTTTGCGTACCAGGAATTTTTCTTATCACATAAAACTGAAAGTGAAATGACCTCATCCAACTGACAGCCCTTTAAAGTTCCTCTCCACACATGTTTTAAACGATATAAATATTTTTTAATGTTTAGTTTAACATGGGGCTGCACGGTGGTGCAGTGGTTAGTGCTGTCACCTCACAGCAAGAAGGTTCTGGGTTCGAGTCCTGGTTCGGCCGTGGGATCTTTCTGTGTGGAGTTTGCATGTTCTCCCTGTTCCAGTGTGGGTTCTCTCCGAGTACTCCGGCTTCCTCCCACAGTCCAAAGACATGCAAATGGGGACTAATTGGATACTCTAAATTGACCATAGGTGTGGCTGTGAGTGTGAATGGTTGTCTGTCTCTATGTGTTTGCCCTGCGATGGACTGGCGCCCTGTCCAGGGCGTACCCCGCCTCTCGCCCGAAAAGATGCTGGGATAGGCTCCAGCCCCCCCGCGACCCTACTAGCGGTAGAAAATGGATGGATAGTTTAACATGTTTTCACCCTCTTACTTCCTGATTGAGAAACCTGGATCAGGAGAGGTTCAGAGCCCCCTCTCTTCTGATTGGCTCATTGACCTGTTGTTACTAGAGCTCCAGAGAGAAGCCTGAAAGAGGAGATGTAATACTAGTACTACAGTACTACTACTACTGTAGTACTACATTGAGATAATAAGACACAGGAGAAGAGGAAAATATGGAGCTTTAAAGTTTACAGTTCACTCTTGAATTTGTGAACAGTAGTTCACAGTAACAAAATATGTTCAGGGATGTTCCCTTAGTAACTCTGAATGAACTTTCGCACTCATGTAGTTATCCTGTTTTTCTCCTCGTCCACTGGTTTTATGTTTGGTTTTTTTTGTTCATGTCAGGATTCATTAAGTCATTGATTTTACATTAATTGTATGTTGTGTGTTTGTGTGGTAATTATGCAGTCACAAATGTTCTTGTGATTCAAAGCCTTGTTGCATGTGAATTACAGATCACCTGATCACCTCATTTTCTAATGGGAGGAACAATGAAATATACCGTATATTACAGCACACACAGATTCACACACACACACCACACCACACAACATGCAGAATTTCCAGTTGCATCCATTCCATCAGATTAACAAGATCTGATGGAAATCAGATCAACACCACTACCCTGAGAGAAGACAACAGTCGCATCAACACACAGGTCAAAAGTCACAGGGTTCCTTTGCTGACCTTTGTCTCTCTTAGCTTTTGCTTCCTTGACGTGATGGACTTCTGCTACAAAGAGATCACACACCAAGGAGAGAGACTGTTACAGACGCTGGTATAGGTATAAAAGTCCCCTTTAGCAGCAGCATCACAAATACACGACTCTGCAGAGGGCTTTTAATTTGAAATGATGGATGAAAGTAGAGATACATGGTGGTGGGGACACCCAGCCGAGGAAAGAAAGAGTAGCCGGTAGCTGGTAGTTGTCCTTAATTAGTAATTGTGAAAAAGGCACCATCCTTTCATCCACCATTCACTCTTCTGACAGTTTATTTGGGATGTATTTGCAAAGAAACAGCTTGTACTGTATACACAATACCTGCTGAAAAAAATTAACCTAGCTAGATTTTCATAGCCTAGCCTGTTAGCTTAGCTTGACCTCTACCTTTTATATCCATGGTATTGTCTAATATTACTTATCTAGATGTTTTTCTGATGCTGCGTCATATTCTCAATTAGATGAAACTGTTCATGAAGTCAGTCTACTATTTGATTGTGAGGTCAGTTATAGTTGAGTAATATATCTCATATATCTCTTTGACGGCAGATGAAGTGGTGGAAATATTCAAAATAAAGCAATTTTCTGGGCAATTTTCTAAGTGGCTAAAATACGTTTTTTCTGCTGACCCCATCCACAGCAGCTCATCACTTCTGTATCGGTGCTCCAGTGAGCTGATCCGAATCTACTGCAAGTAATACACCGACTATAGATAAGTGCCTCACACTACCCTGTGTCTAATAACCTGAACTACCACTTCAAGTGCAGAACTGCGGTCACAAAATAACAAGTGGTCAGAGTTCATTTTAATGCTGAATGATGTGAGGAGTGTTAAAATTAGGAATAATATGTCCCAAAATTTCAGTGTTCTTCCTAAATCAGTCAGTTATGAACTACTCTTAAGACTCCATAATACACGATAAAGTCTCAACATAAATAATACACAGTTAACAATAGTGTTTTGGTTTAAATCGACAGATCCAGTTACTCCACATCTCAGCTGCTGTAAACCACAAAGGGAAGAGAAACAAGGACCTGCTGTCACACACTGTATTTTTAGACTCTAGTTTTTTTTTCTATTTGACATGACAAAAACAAGGACACCTTCCTCTGGGGAGAAGACAACTTCTGCAGATATAAAAAAAAAAAGCAAAGGCTTGTGGAAATCTTAAGGTATACTGTGGAAACTGATACAGTAAGAGGTAGAATCCTCTGTGACCTTCCTACACCGAGGATATCTACCTTATCACTGCTGTAACTGAGGGTGACAGGCTCCTCTGTGGGTCAAAATGAAAAAGAGATACAATTACTGTGGATTTATGAGCAACATGAGCAATAACAGCATGACATCAGTCAACTTTATTCACATTGACTTATAATGACTGGGGACTGGAAGGGGTTGAGTTAAGAGGGCATTATGGGAGCTTCAAAATGATCCTTCGTATGGAGCTAAGTGTAGCGGCAACTGTAAACCACAGTATAGGACCCATCTGGGCTCTAAAAGCCCCAGACCAGCACGCTAACACTGAAGCTGCTGCTAATGATACATGTGAGAGCTGTTCTACAACCTGCTCATTCTTTGTGCTTCCTGGTAGCAAGAAGGAGAATTTCACTCCATAATTTCTATTGTTTTCTAATGCATTACAATGCAAGAAATCATGGATGACACAGTAGTTGGTTTGAGATGCTGCAGAATAATTGCCTATGAAGGTCATTAGTCTATATAAATACTCTACACATATTAGTGCTACTCATGTTGGACCAATACAGATATTTGAGAGATGAAAAAACTCTAAACACATAACATAAATATTGTTTTATGATATGTATTTCTTTTGTTTTTTTTGTTTTTTTAAAATAGTGATAAAGATATGTACTAAGCTGGACATTTAACAGTTGAAAAAGAACCTTCTCTGGTGGCCAAACTAATAATGTCTCTGTCTCAACCCAACCGGTTGCAGCAGATGGCCGCCTACCCTGAGCCTGGTACTCCTCAAGGTTGGGTTTGTTTTTTGCTACTGTCACCAAGTGTTTCCTGGTGGGAGTTGTTGGATCTCTATAATAATATTATAAAAAGTATGATCTAGACCTGCAGTATTTGAAATGTGCTTTGTGATAACTTCTGCTGTGATTTGGCACTAAATAAATAAAAATGTACTTGGCGTAAATCATGTAACGTACGTGTAAACGTATCTTTGACATTTCTTGTTACTTATTGGCTGATATATACACCAATAACCATATAACTGTGATAGGCTCAAATCCTGCTCAACTGATGGACCGTCAAAACTTCCATAAAGTATTTACCAGCTCCATCAGTGTCATTTGTGCAGCCGGTGCCAGTGGATCACTCCAAGACTGAATTTCTTTCCCAGTCCAACTGAGGATACAAGTCTGGTCTGGCTTTACTGAGAGGAGAGTCCTACAGCTAGTTGGCTAATTGTCAGCATTGCTGTGGAGCATATCTCAGCAATGCTAGCGTGGGCTAATGGTTGTCGTTAGATCATTTTTTTTGTTGACTCTTGTGTTCACAGGGAAACTTCATTCAGTTGGGTTTCTTGTTGTGTGTTTAGTGGTCGTGTTTCACTGGGCTTCATAACACCTTGCTGACTGAGAACATGAATGGAGGGGGAGGTGTAGTGGATGAAGGATTTGTTTTGGTCTGAAATGCTGGTGGTCTAGTGCGACATCTAGTGGCAGTGACAATCTTTTATAGTCTGGTTTGATTAAGACATGTTTAACTAACACAGGTTTAACAAACTCAGATTTAACTAACACAGGTTTAACTAACACAGGTTTTAAAGAATGAAACAGTTTAACAGATCAATGTATTCTTATAGTACATATCCATCAGACCTGCACATAGCGTATACACATGCTTGACTTTATCAGTGGAACCTCCTCATCTTCCTTTTTCTCCCTCTGTAGACATTTTCTTTTTCTTTTTTTATTACTCTAAAATATTCATGTAAAAGTCCTGCTGCTCTCATCATTCTGTATCACAACAAGAGAGAACTAAAAACATAAAGGTAGTCGTCTTTCTGTTTGTTGTCCCCCACATCTGCTGTGATGAAGCTTTGGTTCGCACAAACAAACAGACAAGGGCTTCATCATTACCTTAGTCATCACGGAAGCCACGGGACCAGAGTAAGACTAAAAATAAAGCGGCGGAGGAACAAACAGAGTGCAGCATTTCTCTGACAGGAGAGGATCAGGAAAAAGAAGAAAGAAGCTGGAGTAAGTAAATAACATGACCGCTTTACAACAGCACAACCACCACAGATATAGGTCTCAACAGGAAAATCTCTGCCAGTCTTTGCATTCACATGCACATACACAGTCTGTGTAGACAGCTGGGGTGATTTAAACAGGAGTGCATCGTTTCCATCAGACATTTGTGGGATAGATGACTGAAAAACGTGGCTGAAACTGTTTCTGTGCAGAGATTAACTTTCAACTTTGTGCAGATAAACATGTGTAATGAGGCTTTAGCAAACTGAACCCCAGGACAGTGTGACATAGGCCTGTGTGGTCTCAGCAGCAGCTATTAGACTGCACCCTCCTCTGGGTCAAGGTCTTTACTGGCTGCATATTATTAGAGGAGGGGAGAGCAGAGGAGAGGAGAAGAAAAGCTGTGTCATTATGATGATGCTTTTAAATCACAAGAGACTTTTACGAACAAGTACAAAAGAAAATATCAGATCCATGTTGGGGTCTAAACCTTTTGGACAAGGAGCTAAAGCTTGTTTCCAGAGGAGGTTTAAAGATGTTGGAGAAGTGTTGCTGCTGAATGACTTACAATTACATGTTCCCACTTATTTCAATCAACACCTACAGTAACTTTAACACACAGACAAACACACACAGCACTGTAGTTCTCCAAGGTCTGTATATCCACAGTAGAAATAGTCTGTCTGTCTGTCTGTCTGTCTGTCTGTCTGTCTGTCTAACAGATCAGTGGTACATGTGGTAACATTCCCCTGCCTTCAGCATTCCTTGCCTGGTCGCCCTGTCCGCAAGGTCTGGCGCTTTAATGATTTCCTTCCAGCTGTACCACAACGGCAACACTTCACCAGCAGCTCAACCATCAGCATTTCCATCTTCACAGCCCTGGAAAAGTTCGACAGTGTCCTCTCCACATGGAAAATACCACAACAGCACAGCTCTGAGAGTGATGAAATTAGCTGTGTGCGCTAACACATGACTGCCATTCATTCATTTATTTATAGCAACAAATTTAAAGGGTCCCAGAAACTAACAGCAGTAACAAATAAAACTTATTTTATCTGTTATGACTTTAATGCTGCACTTAATATTGTCTATAGATTTGTTTAGCCTCCTTTAGCTCATTGTTGTGGTTTTATGACCCACGACTTGACTGTTTTGGTTATTCTTATCACATGTATACATCCTCTAGATATATCAAGTTTATAACATATATGAAATATCCATAGGAAAATGTCTAACCTGTTGTATCTAATATGAATCATTTTTATATTGGTTATATTATTTCGCCTTCATCTTAAACATGTCTAGCTTCACATTCTGAGAAAGTCTCAGTCTTTTGGACACTTCTGTAAATAATATCAACATATATTGACAGGCTTTGAGATGGATATATATTCATGTAATATAGTATACATACAATACATAAACACACACGTTTGTATGGGTTAGGCACATGTCAATATATGAAATAGTTCACATTTCTAATAGGTGTCATATATAGTTTTTCATATGTCATTCTATTTTATATGGAAATATATTTAATATATGGAAATTCAATATATGTACCTATACTACATTTGTGTAGGGGTGAGCTAGTACCTAAACTGGTGGGTTGGTGGAGAACAAACCAGAGCTGAAAGACCAGTAAATGGTAAATATACTGCACTTGTATAGCTGTAAGTGCTTTACAATACTTGACACTTTCATTCACCCATTCATACATCACACCCATACACTGATGGGACAGCCATCAGGGGCCATGTGAAGTTCAGTATCAGTATTCAGAACCTTGCCCTTGGGAACACTTTGATGCACAGATCAAACTGCTGACCTTCTGATTAGTAGATGACCCGCTTTACCTCCTGAGCCAAACAACCAAGTCTCAGACACAAGCCGCGAGCCAATCAGAGTGTAATAAGCCTACAGTTTAACCATATCACCTAAACCACTCTGTTTGGAGGTAAAACTGAATCTGAGCACAACTGAAATGTTGCTAATAATCTCTCATTACATACTAACACTCAACAACAACAATACAGTCGTCAGAGTTGAAGTCAGTCTGTAAACTGTGTTTTGGGTGTGAGTCTAATCTGGAGGTTTGTTTACAACGTGTCAGATCAGCTGATTGCTTGTGATTCTTGCCCCATATGTTCACATATATCAACGATTATGTGATCCAATCCACACTAAACTACAGTATACATTTTGTTTCATTGCTTTTAAAATTGACCCAGCATTTGTGGGTCTGGCAGCCCTCATTGGAAGGAACAGTGCCTTCCAGAATTCTTATAAATCCCTGATGGAAAAATGATTCACATAACTGTTTCCCCATCTGACATTTGTGCCAGATTTAGGCACAAGAACGACTTGGTTAGATGATGATTTGAGTTGATTTAGGTTTGGGAAGCTGAGTTGTCACCTCTGCTGTTGAACCTTTGTTGCCAAGGTCAGAGGAAACAAGTGTTGAGTAGTGTAGTGTCCTTGGCAGGAAACCTGACATGAACAGCAGTCTTGCTTAAACAGTCACTGACTTTGTTGACCCATCCATTCAGGCCGACCCCCGCACCCCCCCCAAATAGGGATGATGGCCAAAGCAATGCAAATAAGATTCTAGATCCTAGTTCTTGCTTTCACTTGACCTTTTTATAGGCTCTGAGAATATATTGTAATAAATGAATACATGAGTGGTCGGCATGTGCAGCATACAAAGTAATATTATTTTAGAGTACATCCAAAGAGCACAAAAGAAAGAGGCAAGGATTAATTAACACACATTATGACGCAGCCAGCAGCACAGCTCTGAGCGTGGTGGTGGTTGTGTGTCTGGATGAGAGCAGACTGGTCACAAAAGGTCAGACAGAAACTCACCTGCAGTCAGAACACCACCAAGGATAAAAGTCAGAGCCGGAGGCATTATGTCTCCAGGTTGCCCATCTGTCTGTCTCATAATCGTCAACACAATATCTAAGTAAGGCCTTTCTTCAAATGTGGCACTAACATTCACACACACACACATGTTCACTCACTTGGAACTAAGGAGGAACTGATTAGAATTTGGTGGTCAAAGGTCAAAGGTCAAGGTCACTGTGACACAATTCAATGTCTATAAGGATAAAATGAAGTGATGACATTTTTAATCCAAAAGGTGAAGGTTGTAAAACACTTGTGACCATTATTCAACGATGTAACTCAGGAAGTGCAACTGTAACCATATTTCCTGTAACTTGGCTGGATGGTGGAGAAAACAACTGTGAGGCGGTGATTCAAGTTCCCAGTTTGATTACAGAAAGCAACTGACTCCAGCTGAAACTCTGAACACTGCCTGCCCAGTACCAAACAGCAGACCCAATATATTTCTCAGAAGTTGGTGGAGACCAAAACAGAGCAAAGGGAGAGGGAATACTGGACACGCATTGGTTGTGCAGCCAGAAATATCAGTCAGAATAAAGCCCCTTCTGCACTGGTCAAAAAACCCTCTAAGACCTGCTAACATCTGGCTTTTGTTTGCAATGGAAAAGGAAACAATCAGCATTCAATCCCAGGTCACATGACTGATGCAGGTATTTATAGGCTCTGGTGCCAGTCTTCATTGATCTAAATACAAAACCAGGGTGAACTCGCTAATTTTCACTCCTTTTCCTGCTGTGACATCTCTAAGAGACAGACACTGTAAACACACCTGTCACCTGTCCAGCATAGTGCTGTTACACCAGAAACACCACAGCCACACTCTGTTCAGAGATGAAAGATTGAGCTTCAGCCCTGAAATAAGTTTTAAAAACACACAATCATAAATTGAAGCATCTAACGCGAAGGCTCCGACACTTCTACAGCAACATGAAAGCCAGGGATGAGACATGACAGATCTGTTCTACCAGATAGCATAGCAGCTAGCAGCTAATGTGATGACATCACTCCTTGCAGTTGTGTGCGTCCTCAGTTCGAACAGAAAGACAAACTGGACTGGACGGGGAAAAGAGGTCAGTCTGCTTTTATTAACGGGTTTACCCGCTTTAAAAAAAATAGTTTCTACCTAATAATCTTGGTGGGAAAAGTGTATAAACGCTGGTGTGCTCCCTCTCTGCTGAATGTTATGGTACAGTTTCTCCAACAGATTATCCTTAACAACTTTATTACATGAAAATATGTTAGACGTTGCATTAACAGCTTGTTCTGCTGCCCCCAAGTGGCTAAAAATGTCAATTTATACATCTTTAAGAATGCCAACTCCCCAGATCACAAAGATATCTGCTGCTGCATGCAAATACCATCTAATGGAGTGAATCCAGTCTGGATCCACATGATTCCAGGCTTCCTAAATCTCCCTTGCTGTTGTATGCGACAGGTTACTTCTACCTCCAGCTCATCACGACGAGGCGCTGCTGCCTCAGATGCTTCTCTGTTACTGCAGCTACATCATTTAAAACCCTGAAGGATGAAAGTATACAGTGTTACTAAAGCAGGATAATGCAGGGCAAAGCTCTGAGGGAGGATCACACCTCTGCTTATCCTCTCCTAGTCTTTTATCTGTTACTCTACTCGGGAGCAGCCACAGATAAACATGACTTTAAGCATGTAAGTATTTCTGTGAGGTTGTAATACTCACTAAGAACCAATTGTAAGATGAATAAAAGTGGAAATAAGCTGTTAATACCTAAAGGCCAATCACTGTTCTCTACTGTTTGTCCAAGTGACGGCTTCTCCTTTGTTTTTGTTCTATGTGTGTATATATATATCTATATATACGATGCATATATACATACATACATATGTACATGTTTTTTTCAGGTAGAAAAACACTGGCAGGGCTACAGGGAGGAGTTCATCAAAAAGCACCATGCATAGGTTTTTATATCTATGAAAACAATATCTTAAAAAATATTTCACTGTCGCCGTTGTATGATAGACTAGCATCACATTTTTACTTTTCACTGCTATTTGTTTGAAACTATTTCTTCCCCATGAGCACTAACCAGAGGATTCGTATCTTCACACTGTGTATGGATGAACTTCTGTCACCATTCAACAGCTGTAGATAAAAGGATGGTGAACATCATCTTTGGTTTCAACTATTCCCCTAAACACAAAGCACAAATAAATGCAGAGTGATTTGTCTCTGTAAATCTGTGTCTATGCCTCTAATTTACAACTTGTTTATGCAGAGAATGAAAAACTTAATATCATGATGTTTCAAGGAAAACTCCAGTCTAGATTATTTTCATATTTTTGGCAATTATAACAACATCACTAAAAAGAATTTAGGAAACACAATCAGTTAATCAGTCAGACAGATTAGAAACAAACCTCCTTCAACTGTTTGTTGTAAACACACACATGTTCAAAAAAAGCTCTTTTTTCACACTGTCTTTGTGTAAATTCACCACTGACATCATTGGTTCACAGATTTGATCTTTTATCTCTTTTATTACGTTCCCAGAAAGATTCCCAGGATACAGGAAGGTAACAATGAATAAAACAAGAACCAGGTAAAACAGAAAAGAAAAATTCAGCAATTTAATATTACAAGTTTACAAAGGTTGATTAACACCTACAAAATCAAAATCTTACTGACCCTAATTTGAGCCTGTAGTTTCCGTGTTACTCACATATTGCAAAGCATTGGACAGACACAGCAGCCAGGAGTCACACAGGTAAGGAAGCATGGTGTTTTGCACACACATGCATGCACTCATGTACACATGGGCATGTGAATCACACACTACAATCTGTCCTAAGTGAGAGAGATGATTGGATTAGAGCCCCCCCTGCTCTGGCAATGTTGAGGTAGCCAGCACGCTTTACACTGTGGAGGTCCAACTGTGTCAAAATGCAATAAACAAACACGATTCCAAAGGTGTGTTTTTGGGAGGATGTGATAGCACACAAAGACTTGGGTGCAAATAGGTGATTCTTTGCTCTCTCTCTGGTGCACATTCATGTCAGAAACAACGTTTAAAAATATTTTTTTCAAACTATTTTTATTTTTTATTATTCCAAAGTCTGATGGAAGTAAATGTATGGATACAAGAGGAACAACAGTTACAGCCTTGTGGTTGTCTGACCTCCTTGACTCCTCCATGGCTAAAAAGTGTTTTGCGAGGTCACACTGACATTGACCATTGACCTTTGACTATCAAAATCTAATCAGTTCATCCTTGAGTCCAGGTGAATGTTTGTGCCAAATTTGAAGAAGTTCACCAGTCCCTGCCCCCTGATATCAGCAACAGGTAGGTTTGTTGATATTTCTGCATTTATTCATCATTCTTATTCATCTCTAAATTTTTTGACCCACATGACCTTCCATACAGGACAAAGCACCACATTTACACACATGTACATGTTTTACCAGGCTGAGAAATCACTTTTGTGTAAACAGGATAAAGGGAGTTGACAACCACAGAAACACACACACACACACACACACACACACACGTCCAAACCATGACATCAGTTTCACCGAACTCACACAACAGCTCAAAACCACAGAACATGTGTAATCAGAGCTGTACAGAGGAGCGGAGGATGCCTGAGATGATTTAACAAGATATGAAGAGCAGCAATGAACACACACTAACACTACAAAGCCTCCAGGAAGACCAACAGTTTCCAATCAGCATGAGAGCCTGTGAAGAGGGAAGAAAGAGCGAGAGGGAGGAGAGAGAGAGAGAGAGAGAGAGAGGGGCAGAGAGATAGGGAGGGAGGGATGGAAACCAAAGACAGAGACAAATGGAACAAGAGAGCAGCTGATGGTTTTGGGTTGTGTTGGTTTGTAACAGACCAAATCAGCAGAGTGATGTTCAGTCAATAACTAGTACATGGTGCTTTAACTCACTGTAATGAATGTTTCTCAAGCTGTGCAGCATCAAGTGAAGGACAGATGTATGTAGTCAGCACTCTGTCAGCACACACCAGGATAGAGGCTTAATGCTGCACCAACACAGCACCAGTCCATTAGCACTAACATGACCTGGGGACATCAAGTGTTTTAAATACTGTGTATCTAACACAGTAATGTGAAAATTACAACGTGTGAACCACTTCACATGAATGAGCTCCCAACTGCAGATGACCCCTGACCTGTTCTCTCATGGGAATGAATGTTTTTTGCTTTTGACAGTAAGACTTTTTGTTTTTCTTTTTGCTTCTTGCAGAAGTGAAAAGGTGTCACTAAATAGTGGATGCAGAGTGACTTGTTATAAGATGTTAAAGACTTCTATGATGAGAATCCAGGGTTTAACCTTTGTAACATCCATATGATGTTTTTATATAATACAAGTCATATGATGAGAGAAATAATCATCAACACCATGACTGAGTGTTTCCACCTTGAGCTGCACTGAACCAATGACAGTCTCATAAACCCAGATTCAGACAGCCAGGGTTTCATACGTCACAAACCTAAGGAACCAATCCTGTCAACCTGTGGGGACGGGGGGCGGGGCTAAATAAACCTGAAGCCTTGTCAGCACACACAGAGAGTGTTAGCATTAGCGCTACCACTAACACTGTGTCAGACACTCTCAGCTACAAGCTAACAAACAACATAAACAAATAAAAGATGCTAACTACGCTAACGGTTCTGATCCGTCTGCTAGTCTCAGGTTCTGGTCTCAGACTCCTCATCTGAGTCTGGGTCTGACTGAGGCTCAAACATGTGGCTGAGTCTCTCTGATGTTTCCTCCTCTAACCATCTTGATGCTCTCTGCTCTTTCACCTGTCCACCTGGAGCAAGCAGGTGGTGGGCGGGGCACAAGGCCTGATCCAGATTTCACAATCAGGAAGTAAGCGGAGATGAGCTTCAGACCCAGTTTAATGTGTGAAAACATGTTAAACTAAATATGAATCATAGCAGAGGATTTTAAAACATGTTTGGAGGAACTTTAATGAACTTAGGGCTCATTTGAAAAATTTCAGACCAAGTGCTATAAGTTTTTATACCGATACCACATGATACTTTCTTTTGCATGTCTTACTTTGCCAAACATAAACATGTTTATTTATAAATAAAGAGGAGCATAAAGTTCTCAAACATGAAATACTGTCTGACAAGACAGAGAGACAAGCAGCCAAAGAACTACATTTGAATTACAGTCAAAACTTGAAAAACTCATTATACTATACTAATAAAACTAAAAAGAATTAAAACAAGACACAATAAAATAAATACACCCTCCATAGGATGAAATCAGTGCACTGACATTGAAGCACACAACTGCTTTTGGTCCAAGTGACATAACAGGGTGGACACATTTAAAATGAATGAAGAACACAGCCAGCACAGACCTGATAAACTTCCCCAGAACACAGTCTGACTCATGTAGTTAGCATTTCAAGTATTTGGCCTCACGAGTGTTATTGACTGAGTGTTTGTGAGCAATTAATCAGCATAAGAAATATATCAAACATCCAGTAGTGCAGCTGAAACCCAGCCTGGCTCAGTGCTACTAAAATGCTAAACTAATTTCTACTCTGAATATCCCATCATGGGATTAGAGCACCCAGCAGCTCGGGGGGGGGGGGAGAGCCAAGCCTGAGTCGTTTTATCAAATGAAGCTGCAACAGCCATCGTCGTCCCCACCCTTGGAGGTTTTGGTTAATTCAACCAAGGATAATTGATTTTACTCAAAGTGCATGCACAATTTGACACATAACATGTAATGCAGTGTAATGGAAAAAATGAAAGTGGATTAAATTAAAGTTTCTTCAACAGTCCTGGTCAGTCCACCCAGGGGGGGGACGGCTCGTCCAGCCTCACCCAGATACAGCCGCTCTCTCCAGGGTAAGAGCTCTCATTTCACCCCTTAGCTGACATCATGGAAATGCATTACGACATACTGTAAAAATTATTACAAATGGTCCAAGTGAGCTCCTTTTTTAACGAAAGTCAGTTCCAAAACAGAAAGGAATTTGGATTTGGGTATTGAACAACTGAAAGTCATTACATTTAGTGACTGCTCCAATTCTGCTCCAGCTAAGAGTTTATCACAAACCTCTCACATCCAAATAATAAGTTACAGAATGAAAACAGCGGTTTGCCAATAGATTATAAAATCCAGGATATCATTTATTTAACCATAATTATAATAACGATTTAACATCTAAATTGAGTTACTTAGGGACTGTGGGGAAATTATTTGTGTGGGAGACCTGAACTTAGCGAATTAAATGAAAACATTCAAAACTACGCCAGCAACCATAAACTGCAGTGTCTTCAGTTCGCATTCAGCTGGAGACTTTGTTGCATGTGTTTCCCTGTCTCTCTTTTCCTTTGTTTTCCTGTCATTTCTCCAGCATTTAGCAATAATGATATTAGACAGTATGGCAGTGAGAATAAAATTCCCCAAAAAATACTTACAAAACTATGTTATCATTATCATCTTTTTTTTTAAAGAAATACTTCCACAAATCCTAAATTTCCTCTTACCGGATTAAAAATGATCAATGACAATAAATACAAACCAGACAATATTACATCCATGTTTTCACAATGTTCGATGTTTTTCTGCTTTCTGCTATGATGCTTAATAAATGAACTCTGTGCAGAGCATTCAGTCAGTAATTCTGTGAAGACCC
>NW_019525247.1:1704643-1760548 GCF_002814215.2 Seriola lalandi dorsalis
TCCAAATAATAAGTTACAGAATGAAAACAGCGGTTTGCCAATAGATTATAAAATCCAGGATATCATTTATTTAACCATAATTATAATAACGATTTAACATCTAAATTGAGTTACTTAGGGACTGTGGGGAAATTATTTGTGTGGGAGACCTGAACTTAGCGAATTAAATGAAAACATTCAAAACTACGCCAGCATCATTTCTCCAGCATTTAGCAATAATGATATTAGACAGTATGGCAGTGAGAATAAAATTCCCCAAAAAATACTTACAAAACTATGTTATCATTATCATCTTTTTTTTTAAAGAAATACTACCACAAATCCTAAATTTCCTCTTACCGGATTAAAAATTATCAATGACAATAAATACAAACCAGACAATATTACATCCATGTTTTCACAATGTTCGATGTTGTTCTGCTTTCTGCTATGATGCTTAATAAATGAACTCTGTGCAGAGCATTCAGTCAGTAATTCTGTGAAGACCCACATGTACTCCGTGATACTCTGATATATACTGATCCTTTTTGCTACAAGTTGAAGGAAGAAGGAAGTAGGGAAGGAAGTAAGCAAGGCTGAAATAAAATATGAGTCTGGGTGAGATAAAAAATAAAAGGTCATCCCTGTTCTCCCCGAGAGGTCAGACTACGCTTCCTTCTGCAAGAAGAAATATTACAATACACCCACCTTCTGATAACCCCCCCCACTCCCCCACTCCCACCACCCCTATACTTTTTGATACAGTCCCTTACATTTCCAACATGATCCACAAGTTTTAGCTGTTGAGTCATTTCTTCACATTTTTCAAATACCTTCTATAAGTGAAACAATGCCTAGGAGAAATGCATGGAATTCTCAAAGAAATTCTTTTATGCATTTACTGAAGCAGAAATTTCCAATGTTTCCTGCCAAGTAATATTGTCTGCGCGCACGCACACACACACACACACACTGGCTGATGTCCACATACCACTAGAAAGCATAGCCATCTTGTGTGTCTTCATTGTGCTCATGCAGCTTCCTGCTGACAGGCCTCACATCACTGCTATTGATCCACTGTGTGTTGGACGACATGCAGAGTATCCTCGTGCTGTAATGGGGGTTCACACCCAGGGACTGCTATAGGATATAATAACCTTCACCTCAAGGACTGCTGAACGTCAATCCCCATTCACTGACAGCAGAGCGGGAGGGGAGGGAAACGCTCTGATGGATGGGACAGGGATGGTGTGGGATGGCAGGTGGTTAGAAAAATAATAATTCAATATCATGTTCAGCATCAGCAGCAGTAAATCACAACTACATTAATGAGAGACATCATTTTATTTACGGTAACAGAAACAGCACCATCACAGAAAAGACTAGTAATCTCTCTCGCATTCTTGACATGTGGCTTTGCTTTAAGGAACAAAGGGAGATTCATGATTTTTTTGCAGAGGTAAAGAATAAAAGTAGCTCAGAGAAAAAAACACCTCTGACATTTTATTTCAATTCAGTTAAGTTGAAAAACACCACACCACCTCCTTATTTGTGTATTATTTGCACAGCTCACAATATCTACTAAAATGGTAAGAGCATTAAAAGGGCTATTTGTAGGTTTTCTCTGCCACTGAACATGGTTTCTTTCCAGAAGCAGACGGTGCTGTTTGTAGCTTGACAAGAGCTTCGACCATTGTTGCATTTACAATCATAGACTGTAAATAAAGATGGGTGTAGCCTCCATGGGGTCACCCACAAGTTTCTGAGGAGTGGCTTTGATGCTGGCTGCTCCACTGTCGCCATCTTGGCTGTGTCCGCTAACTCCCAGCTAATCCAAAAAAGGGCAAAGAGGAAGGGCGTGTGTGGAGCTGAGACTTCGGTTGATGCCAGTTTTTGGCGAGCAATGCTCACCCGCCTGTCACTCAAAGAGGCCACACAATAAATTCTATATAAATGTAATCCTTAATAAAATGTAAACAGGTGAGTTATATAAACAGTTTTCATGAAGGAGGAAATTAGCTGTGGAGACCAAAAAAGTTTTTGTGTCGGGCTGTAAACATGTTTATTTCTGCTGTAAAGTTGGACATTTTAACATGGAAGTCAATGGGGATTGACTCTAGTGGTCATTAGAAGAACTGCAGGTTTTGGCACTTCAGTGTCATTTTCCAACATGGAGGTTGATGCATCGTTATAATACGTCCTCTGAGCAGCTAATCTTCAGGACAGACTGGAAGCTACAGTGAGTCACTATCGGAAAGTGGCAAGATGGGCAGTGGCTAGCTAGTTAGCATACCAATTTCAATAGAGGAAAGGACGTGATAGACACAACAGTTAACATTGATGTTTCTGTCCACCACTGGAGAAAGCTGTAGGTGAGTAAAGGAAAGTTTGATGCTGAACTCACATTTCTTCTAGACTAGTAAGTAAACAGCCGTCAATGCTAACGGTAGCTATTAGCAATAGCAAGATTTACATAGCTCCTTCAGGGCAGCTACTGTCTTGTGGAGGGTTCTTGAGTCAAAATCTATTTCAGATGATATTATACAATGATGGTATTCTCAAACATATCGTCACACTCGGCAAATTCAACATTCAACAAGTTGTTTATCTCACTGGCAGAATCAGGTTGGGTGGCATCCAACAATTTTGGAAACTTTTAGTTTTCAGTACTTTTCAGTTATTTTCATTCAGTCTGACAGCTCATGGTTTTTATAGCCTCAAATCCCTGGCCTTATGTTACTTTACATAAACGATCCAAATGAGTCTAAACAGTGCAGTACACAGATTTTGAATTCGGGAAAAAGGAGAGCACTAGTATCGGATCACTACTCTGTATCGACAGAAAACCTATGCAACAATGGTCGAAGCTCTTGTCAAGCTACAAACAGCACCGTCTGCTTCTGGAAAGAAACCATGTTCAGTGGCAGAGAAAACCTACAAATAGCCCTAATGAGTCTAAACAGTGCAGTACACAGATTTTGAATTCGGGAAAAAGGAGAGCACTAGTATCGGATCACTACTCTGTATCGACAGAAAACCTGAGGAAACGAATCTGTATCAAGGGAGAAAAGCTTGCATCGGTGCTTCCCTTGCTTCCAGATGTTAAGCCATTGATTACTACAAGGGAATCTCCATCATCAGTGGTTTGAATCCAAAATTTGTTACTATTTGTCTTGAAAAGCACATATGGCTAAAATAAGACCTTATACTCCCTACTGTGTGGACTTACAGAGAGTTTAAATATGGTACAATTGCATAGAAGGTCATTAAAAAGATGCAAGTGCACGTAATTGGATGTGAATACGTCCTCCAAGGGATGGGTTTGGGTGAAAACCTCTTCTTGTGAGGTGAAAATGTTTCACCTTCAGCAAAGCCATTGTGTTTATCACGGGGCTTTATGAATCTACTTTGTAAACGTTGAGACAATAACAGACTAATAGAAAGAACTGGAGATTCTGGTGGCCCACTTCTTGCATGCTTCCAGCTAATTTGTGTACAGTTGGGGCGCCGGCTGTTTAGGGCGGAAAAAGATGAAGAACACAAACAGTCCAGTGGTTGAATTCGTCTGAACACACCTTAAGGATCTTGGGAAACTGGATGCCACAGTGACAGTGAAATCTCCAACACCTCGTTCATGGTATTTAAAACTCTACCACTCTGAGCAAACATGTGCACTAAAGCCAAAACTCAAAAGGTTGTTCGAAGTGTCAGATACAACTATATGACCTTTAAAAGATGCCAGGAAGAGGGACCTTCAAATCACACTTTGTGTTCACACAAATGCAAAGGGACAAGTACAATAATCAAAGTCCCTCAGGAGGCTGAGTTATTACAGGTACATGCAGGCTCAGACTATAAATGTGGAACATTTGTCTTCCTCACTGAGCAAACAGCTTCAGAACATTTCTGTAAATAACATCAATACTCCAGCTTCTCCAATACCACAGCTAACTGACATGGGTGAAAATAAACCAAGTCTCTAAACTTTGTTAGTAGTGTAACTGAGGTCTGCCGCTTCATCCTCACATTTATAAACACACAGGCTCCGCCCACAGGTGAGACAGCTCGGTGCAGTACGCAGCGTTCAGGTAAAAGTGACCTGCAAGGATTTCCTCCACTGAAGAACAAACCTAAGAAAGCATGAGACAAAGAAGATGAAACCAGAGCACAGGTGGACTGCTCCATCAGTGTCATTCGTGCAGTCCAACCATGGAGCCAATACTGGTCTGGTTTACTGAGGAGAACCCTATGAGCTGCTAACGGGTCCGGCTTGGCTTTGTACTGGCTCTTATTCCTCTATCTACAGCATCACTTGTACCAGAAAAATTTAATATTTCATGTATAAGCTACGCTGCCACATAACAAGATGCAATGTAGAGTGCAATGAAGGTTAGTCACGGCAGCAGAGCAGTCTGTGCAAAACTGCAACAATGCAAAAAGAAAGATATTCTATATTATCAAATTTTTATTTAACAAATGATTAACTATATCAACGACAAAGATTTGCATAACGACATGTGACCGTGCAGAAGAAGTACAATAATGACGTCATTATTGGTGCTACTATTGGTGTAGTCGTGACTCTGACCTAAATTTAACATCTACATTAAGACAATTACAAAATGATTACTTAAACATAGAGAAGCAGCATTTAGTTTCTATGCACCACGTATGCATCTTATCCGAGGTGGAGAATAATGACTGAACTACATATTACTGTGAAAATACATATGCAACAATATCCAACAATTCCAACACAAAATGCACAAAAGTAAACATGCAGATCCAAAAATAGCTACTGCTGTACACATCACATGTTTATCTGCTGTTTCCTGAACTCATGCATCTGATAAAGGAAGTAGACACCGATGGCCACTTCCACTGACCTCTCAGATAGCTGCAGGCCAGATTATAAAACAGTCTTAATTTAGATACTGTTTTAAAATAGACCTGTTTATCAGAGCAGAGAATACAATGTTGGATGACTTATCTTTCTTATCTAATTCCATTCTTCAGCCAGAATCAAACCCAGAACCATAAAAGGATGTTTCAAATAATCTCTGCTGTTTGAAAGTGTAATTCGGTGTCTCCATGAAGAGCTTGTACCACTTGTCACGTGCCATAGTGCTGTGTATGTGTGTAGTGGTGTGTGTGCTCTCCGCCCTCCCCCTTTTTTCTGTAGCAGGTGACTGTGCACGACGGACTCCACCTCCCAATCAGGAGCTGGAGCCGGTGCCAGGGTCGGTTAGCTAGTGTTTCATCAAGCAGTAATAATTGACATCAGCCACTTGGGGGCGATAGAACAAGCTGTCAATATTACATTGGCATATCATCACGTAATAAAGTTGTTTTGACAAACATGTTGTGCAGTTTGACTGTTTACACTTCCAGCAGAGACACAGCAGCATGTCTAGAGGTTTAGCTTAGAAGAGCTAGTTTAGAAAACAGCTGCCTGTGACTGCAAGATTGACAATTGGAGAATTTAAAGCTGTGTCTCTACACCCCACAACAATTAGCTAAAAGAGACTGAAGGGCTCAGTAAGGCTGAGAGGAACTGCAGTTTTAGGTGATAAATCTCTGTGGGTTCACATTTCTCAGTGTCTGGTCTTATGGATTTTTTTTTCCAAAGCCAGAGAAACAAAAGACCCTGACAGACCTATAAGAGAGCTGTCTGATCAAATGGCCAATTGTGTTTTTTTGGGGAAAAAGTGCTGTCTTTGTCCCCTGGAGGCTGCTGACTGTCCCTGACACTGACTGCTATTCAGACTCCTTACATACAAATACAAATAAAACAAGAAGAGGCTCCAGTTCCAGCTTTATTCTATCAATGTTGCGCACTGCTTTGCACTTCACACGTCCTGCTTGTCCTCATGCACACACCAGACACTCAAACACACACACACACACAGTGACTTTATATACAACCCCAGGAGGCCCTGTGAAGGCATGCCATCAATGTGACACATGCCCACGGCCCAGTGCCTGGAGGGCTGTCTAAATAGTCTCTATGAGCCCACACCAGTGCAAATATGCTGTCAGCGCCTTCAGAGTCAGATCAGAGAGCAAGTCAGTGAGCGGCTGAGGAGAACAGTAAGTACTGAAGGTGCTTCACAGGAAAAAGGTACAACCCCAAAACTGTTGCCCAGAAATGTAGTTGAGGTTGGACGCATGGACCAGAATACCCATGTACTTATTACTGTAGATCCATGGTGTTAGACGGGATTGATTGTAATCTGCTGAGATGTGGGAGTGATGCATAACTCCAAGGACAAAGGCGCACATTATAAGTTCAAGTCCAGTTTACACTTATTGGGCAGCATTCTCTCTTTCTTGTCTTAATAAAGGGATTCTATGACTACAAAAGGAAGCTAAGGATGAAGCTGAAATGTTACAACTCAGATTAAGGACATGTCACAGTCCGAAAAACTTTGTCATGGCTCACGCCCTTTCTTCTTCCAACACTGGTTTTCTTTAACCATGAGCATGATCTTTCCAAAACCTTAGCCAGTGGTTGAGCGAGGGATGACAATGTCTGGCAGTCGGACAAACTTCAAGAATGAAATATTTCATGAAATTTGATTCCGATATTCAAGGTTACCAGAGAATGAACCCTATTGACTTTTCGCCTAGCGTGGCTCAAAACTACAACTATGTTTGGGATGCGTCAGTCCGACTTTTTGTCTCCCGATACCAAAACCTAAACAAAGGGTATCGGCCAGCACAAAGCACAGATCCAGCACCTAGCAAATTGATAAGCTAATATTATGTTGCATGGATACTGAGGCACTACATATTGAGTTGGCAGCCCACCAAGACTAAGTGAATGCAACTGATAACACATACATAGAGTTTACATAAATTGCATTGATGAGGAGATTGATGTTAATGTAGATCAATCAAATCTGGCCAATACCAAACCTAAACAAGGTCAGCACCAATAACAAGACTGGATCAGTTTATTAAAAGTACCAACACTTGTACATATGGTAAAATGTCCGTTAAGTGCTGAAGAAAATCACTCAAATCCTTAGTTTAAAGTTTGCTGTAATAGTGTGAGTTTATTAGTATTCCAGAATACATTGATCTCACTGACACAGAACTGACCTGAGGCAACAGACTGACCCAGAGTGAAAGGCAGGGGGACGGTTATACAGTGGACAAAAGGGTGGTGGTCAGACTATATGTAAATCTAGTTGTGATCAATGGGTACAGGCATTGTGATCGGACAGGATACAATTACAAAAGAAAGGAAGGAGAGGGTGCTTTGCATTCAGAAACCTTACAGTGTGACACACAGACAAGACCAAGAATGGGGCAGGAATACCTACTTCAATTAGCAAGGGTTAGGACATTGTAAGGCAGTGATGGAACTAACATGAAAAGAGAAGGGGACACTGTATTCTGAGAGTTGACAAGAATGAAAATAGTAGTTGTTCTCAGATGCTATTCAGTTGTCAAGTCTTCACTACTCACTTTCTTCCTCATAAACCACCTATTGAGAGTTTATTGTGATGATGGTGCTGCTGGAAAACTGAAAAATCAAAATCAGAAGCGTTCATCCTCCTGTGGAAGTTTCAACCTGTTGGTGGCATTAGAGGAAAGGTCGCTGGGTTGCCAAGAAACGGAGGATTTAAGGTTCTTCCATCTACCTTGGAAGCCGGATGTCGTGGCTTGGAAAGATGTCACACCCGAGTTGACCACATTCCAGTACAACAAGACAGAAGCTTGCAATTGTTGTTGTAATAGTTAGCAATATCAGTTGATAACAACACACTATATGGTATTTTGCATACAAACATAGTAGCAACATATCCAGGGATAGAGGTTGGACAGCGCTCCATGTGTATACATGATTAATGGGACAAAAATACGACAAAAGTTCATTCATTCATTAGGGTGGTGCAGCGGTAAGCACTGTGGCCTCACACACTGGGACTTTTCGTGGAGTTTGCACGTTTCCTACATGCCTGAGTGGGTTTCCTCTGGGTATTCCAGCTTCCTACCACAGTCCAAAGACGTGCAGGTTAGGTCAATTGGTGACTAAATTGGCGGTAGATGTGAATGTGCTCGTGAATGGTTCTTTTTCTCTACATGTCAGCCCTGTGATAGACTGGAGACCTGTACAGGTGAACCCCGCCCTCGCCAGGGCCAAATGTCACCTGGGATTGGCTCCAGCCCCCCTGCGACCCTGTAAGGATAAACGGTATGGCTAATGAATGAATGAATGACTGAATAAGACAGAAGTGCTAATAACCAGTATACTACTACAGATTTTACTTCTGTTGATGCGCAGAGCAGAGGTCAGGGTTGGTGAGGTTCTGCCGACTTTTCGAGTCAGAAATCTGACTTTGGGTCAAAATTTCAACTTGGATCTCAGAAATTCCAACTTCCAAGTTCAAATGGATCACACCATTATCCTCATAAATATCCAAATGACGGTTGTTGGTTGGATAAATAAGTTAACCAGTCAACTTCACCGTAGGCCTCGTCACTTAAAATAGTGGTAGTCGGTTCCAGAAATGATCAATGTTTCCTCCAGTCATGAATCTGAGGTCATATGCATCTTAGAACAGAAATGCTGATATATTCTTCAGTCATGGTTGGGTTGATGAAACTGAATAAAAGACTGAGACTGTATTTGTCCTTCTGATGGTTCCTCCATGTTTAATTAATCAGTCTTCATGCCTCCATCACAGCTCATGGTTGGTTTGTCAACAGCTGATGTGGAAAAGCATGTAATGGGATTTGTGGGGATAAAGTAATGAGGAGTAGAGAAACAGACGGAGACATAATGCTAGCTAATGAAAAGACTCTATGAACGAACAGAGAGTGAGAGATCAAAGCAGAACAACATAGGGAATGTGTGGGGTGAGGAAAAGAGGAGGAAGGACAGTATAATTCAAAGCCATAACCAGAATGAGTCAGATCTGTGAGTGCGGTCTCATTGAACAGACCCACAGCTTTGGATTGACTAAACACCGGCATGACACTGCAAACTGAGCTGGGCCCATCTGTCTGCAGCCAGCTGAGCCATACATCTGTGTGGAACGATACCTGCCAGACTGCCCATAACCCATCACCCCGCCATGCTCCACAGCCATACACAGCAGAGAGATGGAAGTCCTCTGATTACTGAGTAATTACAGATGAGGCCAGAAATCAGACTGTTTAGAATTTAGGCTCCGATGCAAAGAGAACCTGTAGGCAATGTTGCCTCTGTATTATTTATTGTAAATTAATAAGTGTAAACAAAGGATATTTGCTTTAGGCTAAATGCTAGCATTAGGCATGCTAACATGCTCACAATGATGTTTAGCAGTTATTGTTTACCTTGGTCACCATCTTAGTTTAGCATGTTAGCATGCACCTAAAGAGTTATAAACAGTGTATTTCAATAAACTGAACTGAGTCAGCAAAAGTCAGTAACGTTAAAATGAATCAAATGTAACCGGTAACGTTAGATGTCGTTAGCATCTAACATTACCTGTTACAGAATTTAACTCAATATTTTGAGATACTAAGTCATTATTATCAGAAATTAAGTTAATATTTTGAGATACGAAGTCATTATTTTAAGATAGTAACTTATTATAATCATTTACAGTGGCAGAAATGGGCTTCCATAGTTACCTGCTTATTAGCAACACCTGGCTAAAACTGATGCAGTCTAATAGAACAGTCCTATAACAAAGGTTATAATGTTCAGTTTCTGTTGAAAGTGTGTTAGAGAGCAGCTGATTCACCTGTATGATCAGTTTGGAGGATGATTTGTGCTGCTGTTGAACTGTATTGCATTACGCAGAGAGGAGTTTCAGTTATTCAGCCTATAACCTCATTGATATAAATATCTAGTTTACATATATACGCATTTACCTACAACAGGATTCTACTTTTCACAACAAAAGAAATGGCTTCAACTGTTGAGGTAAGCAGACAAAAGACTACAAGAATAGGTTTGATGGAACATTTTTCATTTCATCAGTCATTTGATTGTCAACCACTACTTTTCATGTCTTACACATGTAACAGCCCACAGTTTTACAGACATGGTTAGAAAAGTCATGAAACCACCTACAGTTGTAACAGAGTGTGGTTCCACACCTTGGAATCACCACCCACACCCACTGTTTGTTCAGGGATACAAATAAGTTCAATCACAAATTAACAATGAGAACCTCATCCTCCTACACAGCTATCTACCAAGCTACATCCATGAAAAAAACAGATGGCTTACATACACATATACATGTCCTGTCACCTTTACATCAATAGGCTGTAACATTCAAGATGGCAAAGGCTAAAACATGACAGGTTCGTCGGTGTCGCCAATCTCGAATAAAAACGAAGCTGAGAATGTCTACCTTCGTTTCCCTTTCCTTCCCCAGTCTGTGTCTGCATATGTGTGGGACATTGACTGAGGCAGTGGGAGGGAGGCTGGCTGAAAGGCTGGGTTTGTTGAGGCCGGTGGGCCGGATGATGAATGAGATTTTATAGCCATCTGCTGATTTCTGTCAGCCAAAGTTCATAGGTGGTTGTGCATGCTGCCAAAAAATAAAAAATAAAGAGATAAATCATGATTAAAAAGAAGTAATCTTTCATTTTTGCTGATATAATACAGTGGTTTATTCCCACACAGTGCATCATAGTTGAATACATAGACCTGTTATACTACTGTGTATCATTTTTTTTGTAATCCATAGATGCCATGAACAAATAATAAAATAATAAAATAATAAAATATAACTCTTTTGTCAATTGTTTGAAAGAGAGAGAACCCAGAAGAATTTCATGGTCAACTGTGTCAAACGCACAACTTCTATCCAAAACAGAGACCTCTTTAGTATCAGTGTTCATTTTGAGATCACTGAGACTTTTAAAGAGGGTCGTCCCTGTATACTGTGTGTACCCCTGAAACCTGATTGAAAAGCTTCTAAAATATTGTTTTCATTCAGAAAACTGTTAATTTGTTAAAAACAACTTTTTCAAGTACCTTGATTTGGCCTTTTTTTCACAGGGATTTTACAGCTGCTGTTTTGAAGGCATCAGGAAAAATTCAATTTTCAAAGGAGCCAAGGCCTTTGAACAAAAATCTACATTTGCTCTCTAGCTGGTTGTTGAACAAGCTAACAAACAAACACCCACTTATCTATGACACCACAAGTTATTAATAATCTATACTGCAGTCTTAATTGTTTAGGATCATTACAGTGTCCTGCACCTCACGCTGTCTTTAAGGAGCTATTTGTAAGTTTTGCTATTGCCTTTTAGTCACAAGCACCGTTTCCTGCTATCTATACTCATTCACGTCTTCACCCAATCACAGCCTTACACAGTGGCCTCCAGACCATCGCATGTAAACTGTCAAACTTCCAAATTGTTGTCGTTTCAGCACTGTATGTTTCTTGCTGTCTGACTTCATTTTAGCGATGTAGCTGCATTTCCATAGCTAAACAATTACTTTGATGATGTGAGTACAGTGTCATTATTACTGATAAGAATGGTGAGTAAAATTATGAAAATAAAGTTGCATCTGCTGTGAACTGCTGTTCTGGGATTTGAACCATTAAATGTTTCAGATTCAAACCCTTCCTCAATCTCCCTCCTCATCGATCCATATTTCTCACTGAGCTCTAAAGACGGAAACTGAAGCCTGCTGCGCTGCCTCAGTGACTATCACATTAACATCCTTTAATTGATCACTACTAAAGCAATGCATTTCTGTCTCACCTTCAGTTTACAGCCATGTCTCTCTGTCACACAGTCTGATATTGTCTGTCACTATCTGACCTTGGCTGAGGCAGAAAAAACAAGTGGCAGATGTCCTCCTCTACAGGAGCAGACCTGGTGGCAAAACTACATGTCAGCCCCCCCCCTCTAACTGCTCTGTCCATCATCACCGCCTCACACTACTGTTTGTCCACTTTCACACACCTGGAGATGAATATCCAGAAGGCTACAATGGCTACAAACAAGAACTTGGTTCTGAAGGAAGGGATGTCCTGTGGCCGAGAGGAAGTCAAAGTCTACCTGGGGGAGCTGATAAAGTAAATGTCTTCCAAGTTCTGAAGACAGCTTTTGGATAGTAAAGGAATGAAGTCTGATGCTGAACTCACCCGTTTCTTCCGAGCATCGGTGTCCAGGCTGGAAAATGAAGCCAACACTGAAGCGCGGAAAAGCTGGTAGCTTTTTGCAGCATAAAAAAAATTCCTTTTCAAATTAAAAGGTTCTGTATAAGATTGTCCTTTCATTTTTTCAGTCAATGTTATGAAGCTCAGTGTCCACTAAACACACAAGAAGCTCAACTGCATAAAGTTAGACTGTGTACACGCTATAAAAAACAATTCAGACACAACCATGAGGCCACGCTAGCTATAGCAACATTTGCACTGGTGTCATCTCTTTCTTTGTCTGAGTTTCTTTTTTAGATGAAAATGTGGTTTCTTCTTCTTCGGAAGGTCACTCTCACTCGCGTACTGCACTATGGCATCTCGAAAGCCAACACCGAAGTTCCAAAACCTGCAGTTCCTCTAATGACCACTAGAGTCTGGCTCCAACAGTGAGTCAATCCCCATAGACTCCCATTATAAAAAGTCCAACTTTACAGCAGAAATGAACATGTTTACAGCCTGGTACAAAAACTGTTTTGGTCTCTAGAGCTAATTTCCTCCTTCATGACACCTGTTTATACAACTCACCTGTTTACATTTTATTAAGGCTTAAAGTTATGTATAATTGAGAGCGTGGCCTCTTTGAGCGACAGGTGGGCGAGCATATGCATAAACCGAAGTATCGGCTCAACACATGCCCCACCTCTTTGCCCATTTTTCAATTAGCTGGGAGTTAAGGGCGGAGTCAGACACTGCCAAGATGGCAATGGTGTAGCAGCTCATCCTGAGCTTCAAAGAAAAAATCATAGAAATACAGAAGTGTTGCTGAACAGAGTGATTCAACAACATGTTATATATATCAGTGGTCCCTTTAGATTAAGATTTGATGCAGAGCCCGATTGATTTTAGGAATCTATAAATATATGAGGATTTCATGAAACATTTGCAAACCCAAATTTTGACTGTATTGTTATCTGATTGTTCACATCAGTCTTTGCTAGCTAGCTGTCTTCTTCGCTTGCCTTTTGCTGCCACAATGCTGCATTTTCCGGCACATTACCACCACTAACTGTTAATACTAGGGCTGCACAATTAATTGAAATATAATCGAAATTGCAGGAGCTGCAATTTTTTGATAAAAGGAATGTGTCACATTGTTTTACATTGTTGGCACCACAAGATCCACTAACAATCACATCATCATCATTTATATATTTTTGCAGTGAAAATCAAATGCAAAAATGACTATTCCAAGTGATCTGCCAAAATAATCACAATGTGATTTTTTTATTTTTTTTGCATATCATGCAGCCCTCATTAATACTGTAGGTTGAATAGCAAAAAAAAAAACATAAATGCATTTACTGCTCATGAAAACATAATGTCATAGTGTCATAATGGTCAAAAACTCCACACAACACCTTTAGGTCATGAAAATGAGTACTTGAGACTTGACCTGACCGCACTGAGAGCTGACTGATTTAATACTTGACTAATAAAAACAACAACAGGACTTGCATGGCTACACCTCAGATATTTGATCATTAGGCCTGTGCATTTGGTCTCAGTTATATAGAAGCTCTATTAGACACAGACTGGGATGGAAATGCTCTAATGCCATGTCATCTCAATGGTCAGCATTCAAAGACAGCAAAGCCAATTTGCTTACTAAGATGACTAAGAATTTGCCCTCAGTGACTTAACAACAGCTGATGACTTCACAAATCTAAAGCAGATACAGTAAATTAAGTCTTTCAGGTGTTAATGAACGAGCCAGCAGCCACACGAATAAACAAAAACCGCAGATTTATTCCTGCCTATCTTACATGATTTCAATACCCAGCCTATAGAAGAAAATGACAAACACCCATACCCACATGTCTTTAACAGTGCAGTGCTTTGCAATGGTAATTTGGATTCAGTGCTTACAGGAAATACTGCAACTGTGGTTGAATGGAAAACACTGGCTAATAGACAACAGGCACAGTATGACTGAGTGTTGTAGCTGTGGAGAGTGACAGTCCACAGCTACAGCTCCCTGCCTCTGAGCCTTTTCTATCCCAACTCTGAGGTTCAAAACACCACTTTAACACAAGCTGCAGGAGACCTCTGCTCTGCCAGCACTGTGCTCAAAGCTGTCACTGTGAGACTGAGACCAACCAGCACATAACTTTAGCTAACAGGTAATGTATGTTTTCTACCATGAAGGTCACGACAGACAGCGGCTGAGCAAAGTCCATCCAGGCATCTTCGCCATTAGTATATATTGTTCAGTTATTTATTTGTCACTAAGTACTTGGCAATTAAAACGCTTTCAGTGGAGCAGCTACCTTGTATACAGTATTATTTAATAATTGGGAAACACTGGCATCCATGAGTTCTGACTACGAGGCAGTGTTAATGCTACAGGACACACCATCCCTTCTAGCATCTAAGTGAATAACATGTGAGCAAACAGGTCAGAAACATTAGCATAACATTTTTGCACGCTGTAAAAAAAAAAGTTAAACTCAAACATTTAACCAGTGGCTGTCACACAGTTTACTATAACATTCAACTGACACTGCATATGATGAATAATGCTGTTTCTAAATCAACTGTAAGCCATTTCACTGTTATGGAAAGGCGCCTCATCCATCAGAGGTCAGAGGTCTACTACAGCCATACTTTCATAGACTGAAACGGCTGAGCCGAGATGAGACTGTCTGGCCTGTGTACCATTTTTTAACTTGGCGTCACCAGCGGCGCCCGACCTTACTGATGCATCACAAAGCGTAACCTTGCAACCTTGACAACACATAACTTTTAACACTTTTAACGGTTGCACTGTTAGCTGTTGAACTGAGCTGAAACCCAATTCTTCAGTGTTGTTTGCCGACATATTATTTTCATTACCGGTGTGCAATTAATCTTGAGATAATGTTGGGCCACGAAGGAAGCAGCCTTCAAAGTGGGACAGTCTAGTCACGTCCCTGTGACGCAATCGAAAGCAGCCTCAGAAGGAAGGAATCGGGACACAGCTAGTCACAAAAGTTCTTCGAGTTAGTTGTTGACTGCGGTTTAACAGGTCAGCTAGCTTAGGCCATGTCGGAAACAATCACCACTGATAGTCGTGACCCAATCAGGGACTGAACATGGGTGTCTGTGTCATTGTGTTTAAAATGGCGCCAGCAGTTTCCAAAAGCTAAAACAGTGTGGATGTTGCCTTATTCATTAACATGCTGCAAACCATGTTTCTTATGTGGAGCTCAGGTTATTATAACGTCCACTGCTTTGGACTCTTCAGCTTTCAATTCCCCCAAAGGTTATTGCTCAGATCCGCACTCCAAACAGTTTGCTACAGGTTAGCAGTCAATGCAAATTTGCACGTTAAAGTTCATCAGAGTCGGACTCAAACAGAGAGATTTGCATAGTTGCAGATCCACTGACTGTTCCAGTCAAGCTTCTCACCACATTTGGAGTAAGGAGTTACTCCAATAAGCATGTCATTATATGGTAACAGATTTCTTGTCAACAACGCATCAACATGACAAGCCCAAAATCTGTATTGTCAAAAAACATAAATCAGGCTTTCACATGGTTTAACAGGAACAAACCTGAACCTGCTCTGTTGCAGTTAGCCGCCATCACTGCACAGGACTTCTAGGTACTGAAATTCTCATAATTCAAATTACAACTTCATATCAGCTCACTGCGTCTCGGATGTCCCCCTGTGTCCAGGTTAGAGAGCGAGCAGTCAGAGCAGACATTCCCCTTTTGCATTCCTGTCACTCCATCCATGTGCACATTAGGACATCAGAGCCGTCAGAACGGGTGACACTGACACCATCGTACACCTGTTGTGAAGGCGTCAATGTGGAGCAAACAAATTCACCTTTACAAAGACCACATGCTGTACACTGGCTAAATGTCAGTGTCAGAGGACCCTGTACTGTCTGTACTGTACTGCACATGTTGGTTTTCCTATACATGACTCATCCACCTTTCACCCTTTGACAGATTTCATTCATATTTCATTATGCACAAGACTATGACTCAAAAATGAGCCAAGTGAAAGCACTGAGCGAGCCACATACTGTAATTACTAGTGAGATATTAACAGTGCACAAGAGGAACATGTATTTCCATGATCTGAAGAAAACATCAAAATCATCGGTGGGTAGAGAACTTCATGATTTTCCAGCAGAGATTTGAAACGGCCATGCAAGTGTCAGATCGGGGGAAACGCCTTCCCCCGTCAGAGCCTGCTGTCTCTTTACGGGACAAACTATGAGCCAGCAGTCCACTATCAGTGTCAGCAGCGACGATACGTAATACCAAACTCCATTCAAAATCTATCAAGTTTTACAGTAACGGTTCCTTTAGCATTAGCAAATACAAGTGACAAGGGGATGACTCAGTCGTCTGCAAATGTCTTTAAAGTCGGTGTGCACCAGACTGAAGAAGTACCACTTATTTCAATAAAGTATGAACTTTCATAACGGATCTACTGCCATCGCTGTTATGATGAAAGTACTTGATGAAGCGATTTAAATCTGGATTTGATTTAAAATTAACCGCTGATTAAAGTAATAAATGCAAGCCGAATTAAAGGGCAGTTTCTGCTGAGTCAGAATCTTTAATATCAGGCTCCGGCTCGCTTTTGCCTCTACTTATGCACTTATTAAGTCTTAAACTGATATATTTTCAAGTGAAGTTCGGCGTGAATGAACTACATGGCATGGAAAGAGGGCACAGGCGTGTACCTGTCGGGTTGTAGAGAGTTCCTCATTCCCGGTGGGTGAAGGTGTTCCTCCTTCAAGCGATGCTGGGGTGACCGGAGAAGAAGCCATGTTCCCCCCCCCCGCCAATCACTCACTAACAACTGCTCACAGTGTCACTTTGCGCGGTGTCCTCCAGCATTCAGCCCCGCTGCTGCTGCGGAGAGGACCGGTAACGGTAATGGTTTCCTGTCCGAGCACAGTGACTCTCTGTCCGGCCACACAGTAGATGCACTGTCCCTCCTCCGGACGGTGCCTGTATGCTTGTAGTCCGGTTGTCCAGTCCAGGCAGATGACGTTTACCCCGGGTCTCTCACTCACTCTTTCATACACACTCCACACACACACATACTCTCTCTCTCGCTCTCTCTCTCTCCCTTTCTGTGTCACACTCTACCTCTCTCTGTCTTCACCTTCTTCTCAGTCCTCTGTGCTCAGGAACACAGGCTAAGTGGCAAGAAGATTCTTACTTTGCATGACATGTCTTTCCCCTCTTTTTGTGTGCGTGTGTGTGTGCGTGTGTGTGTGTGTGTGGGAATCTGGGTTGCTGCACTTCCTGGAGCACACACTGTAGTAACCAGTCTCTTTTAGTTTGGCTCAGATGAACATTTCATTGGCATGACAGGAATGAGTCCCATGTTGTCAACACAATATACTGACTATAGCTAATAATACATAGTGAATAATTGCACCAGTTTAATTCATTATGACACTATTAATACTTAGGCTATATGTGCATTGTAATGATGTAAAAACATTTGTATACTTTGTCAGATGAAAGAAAAATCCCCCCCAACACACACACAAACGCACACACATATAAAAACACCCTCTGTCTTCACAATGTCACATCTCACCCATCTCTAATAAAGAAAAATGTGTCTTGACATTGCACATCTGCTGTGAAACTCATCATCAGCCTCTTGCTTCTGTTGTGTATGTCCCCATGTCACAATACAATACACCTGCCCTGTTATTACCATGCAGCCGGCTATGGGGGATGGTCTTATGGGGGTTGGGGTACCAAGAGACAGAGAGGACTCCTAGCCATCTAATTTGTCACAGGGGAGGCTGAGGAGTGTGTGATGCTGAGAAGAAAAAGAGGAAGGGGTGGGGATAGTGAGAGTGGTAAGAACAAAGTTTTTTTCTCATTTACAGGTTTTGCCTAGTTTGGCCTGGCTAGTCCTGGGATAGTAAGTGCGTAAAGTTAAAGTGATAATCTGTAAAATGTCTACAAAATTGTTAGACCTATGTTATATATGTTGTTGAGTTGTGTTCTTACATTTTCCCAAATGTTTCCAGTTAATCTGAAACTTAGAGAAATACATCATTTTAATATGGTGACCACAGTGATTGGTTGATGAAACAACACAACACAACATCCAGCAGTAATGATAAAAAAAACACGGAGAAATCAACAAATTCAAATTAAATAATAACGGATTAGATGCTGTTTCCATATGTATCTGTATGATAAGATTTGTGAAATAAAAAGCTCAAATATCAAAGGTCAGTAGTCTCCGTTTCCAGATACTTGATGTCATGTGTCCACTGAAGAGCGTCTGTGAATCAAAGATTTTTTAAGGTATTTTTAGGACATTTTTGGATCACTACACTGAGAGGGACAGGAAAGTCAGGGAGAGAGAGAGGAGATGACGTGGGCCACGGGTCGGACTGGAACCCCGGCCACTGCAGGTAGGACTAAGCCTTTCGTATGCACTCTACCAGGTGAGCTGCCCTGAATTACTGATTTTTAAAGTGAAACTGCTTTATTTAGTGTTTCTACTGGTTTTAATCCACAACAACTCCCATGATCCCACACTATTTCAAGATATGACCCAACGCCGTCTATTGTTATTGTTTTGATTGAGAGGAACCTAGAAGGCACATAGAAACAATAGAATGTAAAATGTAGAATGTAAATAGTAAATAATAAAAGTGAAGCAAAAAAAGAGAAAGTATCTTATAGTGAAATATGTCTTGCTTTGTCATGCAAGTCAACTGTAGTGCCTCTTTTCCCAGAGGGATTTGAATGAGTCTTGCTTTTGGGGGGGTAAGAAGGTCTGGGATTTTCTGGTTGAATTTATGGAAGAAATATTCTCTAATTTCTTTGTATTCATGAGAAAGTGAATTTTTGTCTCAACTTCATCTGTTCCACAATGTAAACAAGTTGTCTTTGTTCTGTCCAGCTATTCTCCCTGATGACTGCCAGCTAGTTTCATTAGCACGGTTTATAACAAATCTTCTTCTTGCTTCTTCTTGATTTTTATAGGAGGTTTTATTTGGGTTAAATACTTGGCAAATTGAAATTTTCTGTTCAGTAAGAAGAATTGGTCAGCTGGAGGGTGCCTGAGACTGGGAAATACTGGCAGATGTAGCCCAGTGGTGTAGAGTCCCATCAGAAATTGTCACCACCACCCCAAGACCATATCAGGTACTCTGGTCCAACAGCCTGAGCATCGCCTACTTCATAGAACTGACAGTACCCCGTGGAGGGTGCTGTTGATGAAGCGAATTAAAGGAAGAGGACGTGGTATGTGGAGATGCCATCTGAAGCAGAACAGCGAGGCTGGAGAGTAATAGTCCACCCAGTTGAGGTCGGCTGCAGGGGCTTTATTGCATCTACCGTCAGGTTGCTCAAAGAGCTAGGAATCCATGGATAATCCCTGTGCCAGACCATAAAAGAAAGGAAGGAGGAGGAAGATGGACAGGATCAAGACATCTCATGGACATTCACCTAGCCACATCGAGGCTGGCAGGTTAAGTTCATCACAGGATTTCCATGTGTGTGCGTGTTGTGCAGGGTTATTAGTGTGTATGCAAGAAGCTGCGAGCAGACAGAGAGGTTATTTTAGTGCCAGGCAGGAATGACTCAGTTCACCTGTCAAAGAACATCACAGCTGGGCGGAAATTCTCAGCATTAGTGTACAAGGACTACGGTAGCCCTAAGGGAGAAATACCAGTTCACCGATGCATTTGTGTGTATGACACAGCTATATTGGTTTGGATTTAAACACTGTAAAAAAGAAAAAAAAAAAGAAAAAATCATAGTGGAGTTATTAAATGTAATTGAATTCAAGTTAATTTTGATTAAAATTTTTGCTTTTCATTTTCAGACAATTTCAGAATTTAAACACATACTTGACTTGAAGTCTTTTGATTAGAAAAGATATTGAATGACTGTACTGCTGAGAGTTTCTTAAAATCTAAACACATCTGATAACATCAGCATAATAACAGACTTCACAGTTGTTTATTGAACTAAATACCCTGAGTTCATTGAACTTAACCCAGCTGGTTTTTACATTTTTCCAAATTATGGGTCCACTTTTAAGATGGGTTCACTAAGCTTACATTTTAAGGGAGCAGGGAGAGGAGCTTAAAATGTTTTACAGTGTACTGTAATAAGTCCTGTGTAAGTGAATCAACAGGCAGAAACAGGCAAATGCTTGGGGCCCCCAAGGTGAAAAGGGGCCCCCGATGGCCCCTCATATTGGTACATTTTGCAATGAACTAGACAAATATAGCCCCTCTAAACCTCCCATAAAACACTATACAGTGCACTGCTTCTGCCCCAAAACCCCCCTAAGTGGGGTCCCTGATAATGTGTGTTGTAGCTAGATTCTACTCATTGCTTGCATTTGAGGCATTCAGGGAACATCTTCGATGGGTTTCTTTGCCTGGGGCCCCCCAGAGTCTAGGATCACTGCTGGGAATGATGCTTGCAAGTCTTCTGTTTTTGACTAAGCTGGCTGTTATAGTAGATCTGGTGTTGTGACCAATGACAGCAGTTTCTGTGGTTTGGAGAAATAATTGACCAATCAGACCTTTTTTTGCAAAGGACTGGAGACATCATAGCTAGCCACCAATCAACTTCTATGAAAAATAGCCAGTAAAATGGAGACAAGCGTGGTTGAGATCAGTATACCTGCAAACCATTGTTATTCCATTTACAGAAATAGCAAGTCTCAATTACAGCTTTGAGCAGCTTTGAGCAGGCCCTCATACTCTTGCAGACACTGGCTATGTTGGCAGGAGGCCAGTTAAAGTTCACTGCATAGACACAACTAAGATGTCCTGCACTGATTGTGTAGCAATCGACAAGATGTATTGCATGCTTTGCATTTCTTAATTGTGTTAATCTTGTGGTGCTAGAAAACACGCACCAAACATGCATTATGTTGCTTTATATCAAGTGCAGACCAGACCATGAAAATTTCATGTAGGTTGATTGTCTATCAAGGGTTATTTCCTGTATCCAGTAGGTGGCACTATGACTACGATGTCATATTAGCATGCAGATTGGAAAATGTATATAATGGTTATAACAACTTCCTGTTTAATGGTGAAATTTGCTGTGCTGCCAAGGACATGTCGTTCAACGACCCTGAAAAAGCTTTGCAATTTAGCATCGAAAAGGTCTTAAGATTGTACTGACCAAATTTGGAGTCGATCTGATTAAGTCTCTGGGAAGAGTTTGTTACAATATGATGCTTGTAAATGTAAAAAAAAAATTTAAAATTTCACACTAAATTCAAAATGGCGGACTTCCGGTTGGGTTTTAGGGTTTGGTTCCAGAGGCTTTTTTGTAGATCTCAAGAGAATACACATTCCTGCCGATTTTCATAGATATAGGTGCAACGTACAGCCGGGGCTACTTTGTTGAAATTATCTAGGGGGCGCCCTTGAGCCATTTTGCCACGCCCATGGCCAACACCCATATCATTAAGCCACATCTGATGCATGTGCCAAGTTTAGTGAGTTTTAACTCCATAGTTGGTTTATCTGGCGATGAAGGTACAATTTATAACAAATGGACAGAAACGCCACTAACATAATTCAGAACACTGACATGTTTTATACCAACTAAACAACAACAATTATATATATGAGAGTGGATTACATTCATATTGTGAGGAGAGTCAGATTGGGTCTGAGGTTGGGTTACATTATAAACTGCCCACACATGCAGCTTCCCATAGATAAATGAAGTCAGAACTACAGGTAGTGCCTGAGGTGGAGCATGAATCAGTGACAGGTTCATCTCCGCATGATAAAACATCATTTTCCCTGCAGCACAATGTCCACTGCTGAACAACCTGTGACCTCTGGTAATGTCACAGCACATCTGCTATAAATTAATTAAAGCATGTTTATGTAATTCTCAGGCTGTGTTGTCCACTGGAACATCTTGCTTCATGTGGATCCTTTCTGGTGAGATGCCATCCTCTATCTGAGTCAGCGTCTGATTTATCTCAGTGAATACTCTGCCTCCTTCTGATCTGCTAATGTATGGACATATCGTGGCTATCACCCTCATATCTGTGATGTCACAGTTACATCAGCACAGACTGTTAGAAGTCATTCATATTCCTTTAACCACACCTTCAATCTGCAGCTAGCCAATCACAGCCTGTCATCAGAGCCCAGCCTCTTATGACATCACAGCCGGTGTGGCTTGTGTGTGTGTGTGTGTGTGTGTGTGTGTGTGTGTGTGTGTGCGCGCGCACAGAGCCTTTGCAGTGGAGGCTGCCTGGGTCTGGGTGAATGGAAATATGTCTCTCAGTCATGGGACCTGACTGAGCTGTCACTCACTGTGGCCTTCCTGCCTGGAGTGGCTCAGACAGTGATATAAAGGACACCTGGTTTGGCTTCTCACACACACACACACACACACACACACACACACACATATACACAAGCCTTTACACGCAGTGAGGATTTAAACATTTTTATAGATTTTCTAATGATTGCATGTCCACTTTATGGACGCCAGGTTGTTTGAGACACTGTTAGTCCATTAGAAACATCCATTGAATTCTTTTACAATGACAAGACAATATATGGACGCACACTAAGTTTTAAGCACACTAAGTTTTAAGCACACTCAGTTTTAAGCACACTAAGGTTTAAGCACACTCAGTTTTAAGCACACTCAGGTTAATGTTCTCATCTGTAAAGTTAAAATTTGAGACTGTCTGTGATATGGAGATATGGAGATGATGATCTATAGCCTGTTGTAGCATGTGAACACTTTACAGTGCATTAGTAAAGTGAACATACTTGGCACCACATTTAAAGTACAACACCTAAAACCACTGGCCTAATACTGTGTGATAACATCATTTGAACACAAAATCCAGAACTTGCTATTTTCAAGGACGGAATTTATTCTTTACACCTAGAAAAGCATCCTTGTTTACATATTTTTGCTGGTCAGTGAACGCTGCAGCTCTTGATTAACTCTGCTGCAGCAGCACCACCTATTGGCCTTTTTAAATGAAGAGCCCCAGAACTTTCAATATCCAAGCTACAATACATTATTCATGTTTTGTGAGCAATTTCAAGCAAACAGAGTTAACTATCTGACCAAGATGTTTTATCTTTGCTTAGGGTGTGGCTGTGGCTCAGGAGGTGGAGCAGGTTGTCCACTAATCAGAAGGTCGGAGTGTCGATACTGAACCATGGATGTATGAGTTTGTGTGATAGAGTTGCGCTGTCTATATAGCAAGCGCTGTATGAATGTGTGTGTGACTGAGTGAATGTTACTACTAGTGAGAAGTTCTTGGAGTGGTTGTTAAGACCAGAAATGCTCTTTATAAATGCAGTTCATCATCTATTGTGTTAAAAACTGAGACATAAAAACTAATCCGTTGGTATATAAAAAGATCATAATTGTTGGTAAAGATTTTGAAATAAAATCTAAAAGAAGGAAATGTTCAAACTGATTCATCTTCTAGTTTCCCTAAAATTTAAAGGTAATTGGTAAATTCATGACAGACAAACAAAGGTTAGTCCCTAGCTGGTCGAATGAGTGAAAGGACAAGAAATAAAAAATAATCTGTTATGTTTATTTTATATACCTTGGAATCAAAGGACTAATATGGGAAGCAGAGGAAGAAATGTTAAATAAGGCCCTCCTAACACTAACACACTTCTGCTGATGGTTCCTCATGGTATTAGTTATTCTACAGTGAAATGCAAGAAGCCTTATTGCTAGTGGCCAATTCAAAAAATGGGTTTCAAATTGAATGATTGGAAAACCAGGAAGGTGTGGGGTGGCAATATTTGTGATTAATGGGATGAGTTATAATTTAATTAACAGAGGGAAAGAATAAATAATAACCAAAGTATGGACAGGAAAGGAAAGCTAAGTTATAGCCAATTACTATAACGCTTGCAACTGAGCTGTGACATTTTGAATGCTGAAGTGAGCAGACACAATGGGTCTGTAATAGAGAAGTTCATAGATTATAAGCATTTACTGTGTATTGTGCTGTACAAAATACAGTAAATGCAATTGATCTGACACTCTCAACCACTTTAATGGATCAGTACTTGGGAAGCTTTCAACAGAAGGCAGTGATCAATATCAAATTGTAATCAAGATTGGCATAGAGATACATGAAGATGGAAGCTGAGCAAAAGCTGACTTGGATGCATTCCAAGTGTTAGAGCTAATACAAGAGAATCTAACAGATGTGGAGTCAGTCGTAGAAATTCTAAGGAATTTGTGAAGGTCCATGGCTTAGAAAAGAAGGGCTACATCAGAAGAAAACCTAGACTCACCATTCAGTGAATTTGAGTTAAAGAGAGCCATTTCAAGTGCACGACAAACCCCACAGAGGACAGATGGTATCTGTTAGCTCATATGACAGACTTGAAGCAAGATCAAATTCATCAAGATATAGACCCACGGCATTAACAATACAGGGAAGATTGTTAAATGGATGGTAAAAAAAAGAGATAAACACACACTCTCAAGACTGAAGATCTATTTTCTACTTAGTGAAGTGGATTTTGTAAAGGGAGCGGGATGATGGAGTCATTTTTTAATTCATTTATTATTATTATTATTATTATTATTATTATTATTATTATTATTATTATTATTTATTCTTTTTTTTTTTAGGGGATATTTAACTCTGGTCCACACTCCAACATTGTAGGTGGCGGTAATGCGCCTTAATGCTAGTTGCCACCCGCCATTAAACGAAAGAAAGAAGAAGAAGAAGAAGATGGTTGTAATTCGCCATTGAAGAAGAAGAAGAAAAAGAAGAAGAAGAAGAAGAAGAAGTCGGTAATACACTGTCGTACTCTGTAATATCTCCGGTGCTACACACACAAGTAAGTTATAAAATGAGACGGGATTTATTTGAACGGTTTTATTAACGGTCTTCCAGCAGCGTCAGGAAGCTAACGTAAACCCCCCCTCCTGCTGTCATAGCTGTTAGCTAGCGAACTTTGGATGTTGCATTCAGAACCTCTGTGCCTTTTTTACCAAGTCATGCTAACATTGCATGTGAAAAAGCCTCTAGTGATATTTCTGAGACTGCTCGTTTTCTCGTGTGTTTTCATACCGAAACTATGCGTTCTTAAATGTTGACGTTTGACCAAGTTAACTTAGCTCAGAGGGCCAAGGGAGGAGAGACTGGGAACAGGGAACCACCGAGGAAGCATGAAATACAGGATAAACGTCTTCGGTTTGTCTGCAGTCATGATTTAGAATTAAACTGTTGACAGAAGTTTAGAAAGAGACTGTTTTCAGTAACAATTTATGGGCTGGTTTGTCAAAATTTTATCTGAAGCTGTGATTGTGTTTTATTACAAAACAAATTAAGGCAGAGTACTGGCATGTAATAATCATCTAAACATAAAACTTATGATAAAATAACTTTTCTTTAAATTCTCAATATTTTGAATTGTTTGTCAGGAAACGTCAGGTCAGTGTTTGTGTGAACAAGACTACCCAGCACTAGTCATTATCAATACATTTACAAATGCATTCCTTGTTACATTAAACATGTGTATTCAAAGTAAAGCGCTCGTGCTAGTGGCTCTGACCATGTTACGTCACACAGCAATGTCTCTGACATACACTGACTTTGTACTTTGCAGTAGAGCAACATTAGCTGTATTTCAGATAACCAGCAAAGTATGTGGATATTCAGGATATGTCGTCCCACTTCACCTTTCACACAGATAACATCTCTCTCCATGAAATCACTTGTAGTAGAGCATGATTTTCTTGATTTTTATTCAGATTGTGTTTATTTTTAACAAGGGTCAGCTTGTCGAACACGGAGCTGCACATTTCTCTGTTAAAGTTTCATCAGGTTGCTAAAGAGATTTAGTTATGTAAGGTTTGTAAAACATGGGCCAAACGTTCAGTGACCCTCAACTCCACTATCCTGCCTGGACTCACTCCACTGTTACAGGCTAATCCATTTGCACACTGAGTGTGAAGGATTGTCGACTGGACCTTGTAATTAACCTTCTACACACTTACTGAGCACTTTATTAGGACGACCTGTGCACCTGCTTATTCATGCAACTGTGTAATGAATAAAATCCTGCAGATACAGGAGCTTCACTTAATGTTAAAATTAAACATAAGAATTAGGAAAATAATGTGAATTCAGTGACTCTGACTGTTGTTGTCAGACCCTGTTCTGAGTGTTTCTCAAACTACTGATCTCCTGGGTTTTCACTCGCAACAGTCTCTAGAAAAAGCATTCATTGAGAAGCAGCTCAGTGTTGATGAAAGAGGTCAGAGGAGAATGGACAGACTAGTTGGAGCAGAGTCAGAGTCTGAATCCATGGACCCAACCTGCCTTGTGTCAACAGTCCAGGCTGGTGGTGGTGTGATGGTGTGGAGGCTTTGGATAAGGACAAGAACATACTGGATAGGTGGCGTGTGCGTGGCGGCTGAGGAATGCCTTGGTTTTCATTTCAGCGCCCATGTTAACGGGTTAGAGCGTCTCATTGTGGCTGCGTGTCACACCTAGCCGCTGCATCATGGGATCAAGTGATTCGGCGTCTCGTATATTTTTCACACGTGAAGCGTCTCCCAGCAAATACAGACAAAAAAAACCTGTTGATGTCATATTGACATCATACTAGCAACATTACATAAAACTGACACCTTCCACTGTAGTTGTCTCTGTCTAGGCTGAATCTGAATTTGACACAGACTTCAAAAATCTAAATATATTTTACCCATTTCAGCAGCTGCATGTGGAGACAGTGACGTTTTAGTGACTTTTTCTGCCAAAAATAAATCAGAAATTAATTAATGATGAAAAGAAACACAACAGTCCAGTGACCTGTAACTCTAGAGACAGAGCTGCAGCTGCAGCCGGTGTGAACACACACACGTGATTCTGCAGCAGATCAGTGACGTCAGCCGCCAATCACACAACGCAGGTAGTGTGTGCTCTCAAACTGGTTTCGTCAACATGTGAGTTCAGTGAACTTCAGTGCCCCCGCCCCCCAGTCTCCAGACCTGGATCCACTAGAACACCTTTGGGATGAGGTAGAACAGGAGATTGGCAGCTTGAATGTGCAGCTGACAGATCTGCAGAAATGATGTAATGCATCATGTCAACATGGAGCAGAGCCTGAGAGGAAAGTTTCAACATCTGATCGATCCATGACGAACTGAGCCTGTTTCGGAGCAAAGGGAGAAACTACCCAGTATTAGAATAGTGTTCCTAATAAATGCTTCTATTTTCTCTTTCAGATTTGTACTGAGACATAGAGGATGTCCAATACTGAGAATAATCCTTTTCAACATATAGTTGAGCCTCTGGACCCCACGGACCCGGAGCAGCAGTTTTACAATCTTTCCAAACTTGGAGACACTCGATATGGTAACCACAAATCTGTACTGAATGTACAAACCTCTTGTCAAAGTAATTGTATAGTTTTAGGAGCATATGTTCCCGAGGTTCACTGTCCATCTGTCCGTCAGACCGCCTACCGTTCTCCATCCGGGTCCTCCTGGAGTCTGCAGTCCGGAACTGTGATGAGTTCCTGGTGAAGCGCTCAGATGTGGAAAGTATCCTCAACTGGAAGCAGACCCAGACTCAGACTGTGGAGGTACCATTCAGACCGGCCCGAGTCATCCTCCAGGATTTCACGTATGTCTGCACTATTCCTTTGTATCAGAATGTCAGTCAGTTGTTCAACAGATTTTTTATTAATCAATGAAGTCTTTAGTAACTCATAGATCTGTATTTTCATTTAAACTTTATAGATAAAAGTCACAGTTATGTGGAGTACTGCTTCTTCTATCAAGTCTGAGAAAATAACCCAGAATAATGTCAGCTTGCGCTTGGATACTGCACATTTGTGAGAGAGAGCCTATGCGACAAAATAAAGACAGTTGTTTATGAGGCAGAGTTTAATGTAAAGACGATGAGAGAAAAAGTAAAATGCAAAATGGATTGGTTTTCAGTAGCTACAGTGAGAGAGGAGACAGAGTCTGGAGTGAGCAAAAAAAAAGTACAATCCACGTTTATTCCTTTCTACAGTCCATCCCCGCATCAACCTCCTATACGCATTAAAGATGCAGGGCTCTATCTTACACCTGGCACAAAGTGTCTTTGCTAGTTTCGCTAGCTAACACTAGTTTAAAAAACCACATTTGCTGCTTTAGGAAATGACTGAGCCTTTTTAAACAGTGAAACTTCCGTTTATAAAAATGTACATCTTCAGTAGGAACCGATGAGCTTGGGGGCTGACAGCGTGGGGAAGCATTGAGACACTAATATGTTGTTGATTTTTGTCTTTTCATTGGGGTTTTTCACATTGACAGAGATAAAGAAAGTTGTCAGCCTTATCCATCACGATATAGAGATAAATCTGCATCTGATGGAAAGATAAGGGCCAACAAAAACCTCAGTTTATTGAATATTGAATATGTCATTTATGTCACTCAGTCATAATCTATGCCTTTGTGTTTATTGTTCAGTACAAAGAATTGTTAGAAGCTCCATGTGAGGAATAAGAATCATGCGCAGGTGTATTTCAAATGATATTGTTGATTAATTGAAATAATCCAGACGATAAATAAATTGTAGATTAATTATATCTAAAAGATGACTCAATCTGACCTGCTGTGTCTCTACACTCTTCTTCAGTGGTGTCCCTGCTGTGGTGGACTTTGCCGCCATGCGTGATGCAGTGATGAAACTAGGTGGTGACCCAGAGAAGATTAATCCAGTTTGCCCTGCTGACCTCGTCATCGATCATTCAATCCAAGTGGACTTTAATAGAAAGTAAGACCAGGTTCATCAAACTCTTTCCACCATGGCCCCATCAGTTCACAGATGCTGTGTTTTCCTGCAGCTAGCTGCATGATCATCTCCTCTCTTTGCAGAGGCTTTAAGCAATGCAGTCTATCCTTTGTCTTTTTTCCTGAAGGTCTGACAGCCTCCAGAAAAACCAGGATTTGGAGTTTGACCGCAACAAAGAAAGGTTTCAGTTCTTAAAGGTATAAACGATTAACAATCCAATTCTGTGGTATTCATGTCTATTAGGGTTTCATTCTGATGGCTTTTCCTTCAGCCCTTAAATATGTCCTCTGTTATTCCCAGTGGGGTTCGAAAGCCTTCAGGAACATGCGAATCATTCCTCCTGGTTCAGGGATCGTTCACCAAGTCAACCTGGAGTACCTGGCCCGAGTGGTGTTTAACCAAGATGGCTACTTCTACCCCGACAGCCTGGTGGGCACAGACTCCCATACAACCATGATTGATGGACTGGGTGTCCTTGGCTGGGGTAAGTTTGTTCGGTGGGACATCTCCCTGATTTATTTCTCAGGAGATGCTGTGAATCCGTTTTCACTTCCTCTGTGGCAGCAAATCGCATTAAACAAGTCTTCAGAAACACTGATAATAAAAGCAGTCCTTCCAAGGTCGGTCTTAGGATGAGGTTCCTGAAGAAGCAGCCAATCACTGGAGCAAGATAAAGGTAGACCAGGGTTCCACTGCAACATAGATGAGATTTATGATGGTAATTTTCCATTCAGGGCTTTATAGATATACAGACACCAGTTCTTACTGAGAGAGAAATCCAATTATTTAATAAGACCATCTTCTGTCATAGCTTGACAATAAGGTTCCTGACATAGTAGGGGTGGAACAGTACGCACAACTCACATTATAGTACATACCTCGGTTTTGAATTCACAATTCAGTATGTTTAACTTGTAAATATAAAGGTGTCATTTTAACATCCTGTACTGAACAGCACAGTACAAATATGTGTACGGAGTACAACACAAAATAGTATCACAAGTATGAGGATGAGTTTGTCATTTGCAGTGTGATCATTATTTTTTGAATTTATTTATTTTTGTCAAACCTTCAGGTGTGGGTGGAATTGAGGCAGAGGCTGTGATGCTGGGTCAGCCAATAAGCATGGTCCTGCCTGAAGTGGTGGGATACAAGCTGCATGGGAACCCAGACAAACTCATCACCTCCACTGACATCGTCCTCACTGTTACCAAAGTAATTACAATCAGTTTTCATGCAGATTTTACAACACATCAGCCACTGTAATATTTAGTATCACTGACATCACGATCTTCCTTGTGCTCTCAGCACCTCCGTCAGGTGGGTGTAGTGGGGAAGTTTGTGGAGTTTTTCGGCACGGGTGTGGCTCAGTTGTCTATCGCTGACAGAGCTACCATCGCCAACATGTGTCCGGAGTACGGAGCCACAGCAGCTTTCTTCCCTGTGGACGACGTCAGCATTCAGTACCTCGAGCAGACAGGTGAGGAGTATGGAAGAACTGTTGCATGGTGGCTGAGTTGTCTGTACTGCCGTGTCCCAAGCTACACATTAGATTTGACATTAAATTAGTTTGACTTATCCTTCTCTTCATGGTTCTTTCAGGACTATCAATGTTTTCTTCTTTTTTTTTACCATTTCTGTTTTTCTGAAACCAGCTTGTAGTTCTTAATAGAGATGTTCTGATACCATTTTTTTCCTCCCAATACCTGAATTTATGTATCAGCTGATAACAGCTGTACAGTGTTCTACTAACCCTGCATGGCTCAGGTTAAACCCTTTGTAAAACCATGTACAGATACACGAATGCCATAGAAACTTTCTTTTATTATCTGATTTGCCTTTCAGTCATAAAAAAAAAAAAAAACTAAAAATTCTGGGAAGACCTTGCACACAGTACACATTTTACACCTTTTACAATTACTGATATCACACTATTTACCGGAAATCAGTTCTTCTCTTTGGTCACTTCCTCTCAATTCTCCTTGGCCCTTGCTTGCCCTATTTGTCCATGTATAGTTGATTATAGATCAGGTCGAGGTTCTATATTAATACTGTGAAAGTATCAAAGCCTCAGTCCACAGAGAAATGCACACAGCCTGTATTCAGAAACTGAGCCTTAAAACCAGCCGTCAGGACTTCTGGTACAGTCACTGCTCTCAGCCACACCCCAAGCCCCGCCCACCTGGACTCACCGTCCAACATTGCAGGATTTGGTTTCTCTGAGTGTTTACCTGAAATCTGCTATATTCTTATTGAATCACTCAGAAAACAGTCAGCCAATCAGAGGAGAGACCCAGAGCCTCCTCTCTGCACCGTGCAACCTCCTGTGTAGGCCACTGTTTTCGAGTAGTGAAGAAGAATTTATTAATGGGAAAACAGGCGTTTTATCCAGGTGTTAAACTGAAAAGTTTATTGATAAATTACATGGCATCAAATTGGTGTATAAACTCACATACAATATCCAATCCAGTATTTGATTATTTGATCAATTTTGTCTCCCTTGTTTTGATTCAGGGCGAGAAGCAGAGAAGCTGGCTTACATTACAAAGTACTTGAAGGCAGTTGGCATGTTCAGAGACTACAATAACATCTCTCAGGATCCAGATTTTACTCAGGTCAGTCTCAACCTCATTGTGAAGTTTTGTTCAGCCCATAAACACACTTGATGCTGTCTTAAAGTGTGTTTGTGTGACACAGGCTGATTTGATTGTATCTGGATGCTCTTTTTTTTTTTTATGGAGGAAATTGTGACATGATACCGAAGAGAAAAATATAAGAAGAGGAATTAAATAAATTGAGTCGTCAAAATTTAAGATTACCAAAAGTTTCAATATAAATGAGAAAACTATGAATTACAACAAAACCGGGTCTTCTTTGAGTCTCTAACTAATGTCCTAGAAAGAGTTTTGCCAGGGACTCTGTAGATCTACTGGGGCACTTAAATGCTCATGTGGGCAATGATGGAGAAACCTGAAGGGTCCTGATTGGAAGGAACGCCCTGCCTGATTTGAACCTCTTATTGGACTTCTGTACTTGTCATGGATTGGCCATAACAAACACCTGGTGATGAGTTGAATGAGATGGTAGGGAAGGCTGCCGGACAGACCAGGGAACCCCAAACCATAACTTTAGATTAGATTAGATTAGATTAGATTCAACTTTATTGTCATTGCACAGAGTACACGTACTAAGACAACGAAATGCAGTTAGTATCTAACCAGGAGTGCAAAAGAGCAGTTAAAGTGCAAGTGTATGCTGTACAGGTATGTAAACTTTGACCTTCAGCGCACACTGGGGCAGTTTGCGGCCGGGATGAGAGTCAGCACCTCCAAGTCTGAGGCCGAGGTCCTCTGCTAGAAAACAGTGGATTGCTCCCTCTGGGTTGGAACTGAGTAGTCGCAAAGGAGAGAAGGAGTTTAATATCTCATGGTCATGCTGTACCAGGTCATTGTGGTGAAAAGGGAGTTAAGCCAGAAGGCAAAGCTTTCAGTTTGCCAGTCGATCTTCGTTCCAACCCTCACCTCTGGTCATGAGCTCTGTGTCGTGAGCGAAAGAATGAGGTCGCAGATACAAGTGGCTGGAATGAGGAATGAGGGCGTCTGGGCTCAGCCTTAGAGATGGGGTGAGGAGCTTGGAATGTGTAAAATGAACCACCACTACAAGTAGATAATGTTCTCTCTCGCTTTCTCTCTCTCTCTCTCTCAGGTCGTGGAGTTGGACCTGAGTACAGTGGTTCCGTGCTGCAGTGGTCCCAAAAGACCTCAGGACAGAATTGCTGTTTCTGACATGAAAAAAGACTTTGAAACATGCCTGGGAGCAAAGGTAGATGCCAGTACAGTCTCATGTTCACTGTACATCCACACTAAACTCAACATTTCTCTCCATTTTGTCCTTCTCTCCACAATAAGGTGGAGTAGATAAAGCTGAAGCAACTGGTCTTAATGTCAGTTTGGGTGCGGAAAGCAACCTATGGAACATGATGATGTAATCTACTTAAATGGTGGCAGTAAAGTTAAGAGGTCAACAGCTGTGGCTCCAGTGTGTGATCACTCATTTTAATTGACAGAGAGCAGGAGGTGACAGAACAGAGGTTCAACCAGCTGAGACTCAACAGCTGTGTCTTTCCCCCTCCTGACCACACGATGGCTGTGAAGCATCATTCTGTTGTTCAAGGATGCAAAGAAGAGATTTAGACATATTCCTTTTGTCATGGGGTTTCAATGTTTATGTATAAAACATGTTTGTATTCCTATATAAACGTAATAATATACAGTTATATTACATACAGTATAATTGCTGTTACTTTCAGTATTCCACAAAATGACTCATTTTCTTTTGTGTTGTGATGTGTCTAGCAAGGTTTCAAGGGTTTCCAAGTGCCCCCAGAGCGTCACAGCACGGTGGTCCCCTTCCAGTTCAATGGAAAAGAGTACACACTGAGCCACGGTTCAGTGGTCATTGCTGCTATCACCAGCTGCACCAACACAAGCAACCCATCTGTCATGCTTGGAGCAGGTGTGTGAACCGGTGGATTTTGTGGCTGTGACTTTACTCTTGACAGAGTTATTAAAGATGAATGCTGCTGTTGCAGGACTCCTCGCTAAGAAGGCAATAGAGCTTGGCGTGAGTGTGAAGCCGTACATAAAGACCAGCCTGTCACCCGGCAGTGGAGTGGTCACGTACTATCTAAAGGAGAGCGGCGTTATGGACTACCTCTCCAAGCTAGGGTAGGCTGAACTCCATCTTTTCCTCTTTATTTAATCAGGCAGTCTCATTCAGATTCAAATCTCTTTTTCAAGAGAGACCTGAGAACAAGAAGCAGTCACAAGAGACAATCAGCAACAAAGATAACAGAACTACATAATAGAATACAAGAAACAAAAACATTTACATTCACAGTCACAAAATACATCTCATAATAAAGCTTTAAAATATCCAAGGAAAATGTAAGACTCTAGTTTGAGGGCAGTTTACAGTTCATTCCATTTAAATGATGCATAGTGCCTGAAACCAGCTCTGCCAACACTAGTGCAAACATGAGGGATATCAATAAGGATTCTCCTTGGCCAGGAAACAATGACTACAATACTGACTCAAATACTACAAACCAGGAAGTGATGAGGTAGATTATTATGCTTTCTGTAAAAAAGTGGTTTAGGCTGGACTGGAGAGGTCTGGTCTCTTTAATCTGCGAAGGGCATGGAGCCACTGTTGGGCTGAGCAGTAATTTAGCTGCCATAAAAAAATGACACTGTTTGTGATTACTGAAGCTGATTACAGATGAAAATTGAAAGTTTTAGTTATTAATAACTTAAGTTACCTGCAAATGTTGAACTCTACAACCCATTAGATTCAGTATTTTTGATTTAATAAGCAGATTCAGTACTGGATTCAAAGCTTAACCATACACACTGATGCAAAAATCCTGCAATTCCAATGCTACATAATACAGTCGTACGCACTGATTTGCAGCATTGCCTCAATACAAAAATTCTAATTTGGACTTGTTTGAGACCTGAAGGTTAAGGCGAGGAACACAATGGATATTTGGCATTAGCATGGCGGCTTCAGAATGGGTTGATTTTCATTTCCGTGCTCCTGTTAACGGCTTAGAACACACTGCCAGCGTGAGACCCACGTCTTTGCGGAGTGTGATCTAGAGGCCTATTTGTCACACGTGCTACACGCTAGTCTGAATCTGAATATGACTTGAAAAATATAAATATATTTTTTCAACCATTTCAGCAGCTGCATGTGGAGACAGTGACACTTAATTATTGGCGTTGTCGAGAATAGATCAGAAAATTAATTAATAATGAAGAGAAATCCAACATTCCAGTAACCTGCAAACTCTATGTAGAGAGACAGAGCTGCAGCCGGTTTGAACACAGACACATGCTTCTCTGCAGCAGCTCAGCGACAGGCAGTATAGGACTTGATACTTACTCCCACATCCGCTAAATAGATATGTGTTCCCAACAGGAAGTATCAATGTATGTGTCAGTAACAAGAAATTGCAGTAGAGAAATACCGATAAAATTTAGAAATAGAAATAGTAAACTGACCCACCTGATGGTTTGTTACACAGAACTGTGTGGGAAGGCTTTGTTGGAAACACTTTGGAAAAGAGCGGATGCTTTTAAAGAATAACTGGCAGGTGATTGGATGAACCATTTGTCTGTCATATGACATAGCAGGAGAGCTTATGAATATGTAGTTTGTCCACCAAATGTATTTTTACACTGTAAAACATATTTCACTTTCCTGTATTAATACCGGCTTTAAAAATCTGTGGTCAGGTTTGGGTTTCTAGTATTTTTACACAGTTGCATACAGGCACAGCAGCACCGTGTATACATGGAAACATGCATAGATTACCACACTGCAAGTTAGTATGAAGCTTATTTATAAACAATCATTTTGTCCTTCCTGACAGGTTTGAGGTTGTTGGCTATGGTTGCATGACGTGTATCGGCAACAGTGGGCCGCTCCCAGAGCCGGTGGTGGAGGCCATTACAAAGGTACCAGTGGTTTAGTTGCTGTTTCCACATATATCATTTCACCTTCCTTCACTTTCCTCGCTCAACTTTTTTGTTTCCCAGCATTCCTCACTCTTACTCCTCAGTTAAGAGGAGTATTGTAGCCGCTAAAAGTCTGTGTTTTTCTATTTCTTCTCTCTCATTTAACAAACTACTGTAAAAAGTAAGTCCTTTGAAATGATCTCACTCCTGTCACACATTTATCTGTTTCAGGGAGATGTGGTTGCTGCAGGGGTGTTGTCAGGAAACAGAAACTTTGAAGGGCGAGTCCACCCCAACACCAGAGCCAACTACCTGGCTTCTCCACCCCTAGTCATCGCCTATGCTATAGCAGGCACCATGATGATAGACTTTGAGAATGAGCCCATTGGTGAGTTGTGTACAGTACACCCAAAACAACCATCCTCATTTTTTTGTAAAAAAAAAAAAAACTTCTATTTATCACACATTGAACACAACAGTTCTACTCCTTAATCAACAGTTTGTCACATAATGTGCTGCTAGAAGTTTTAAAGTCCAGAATCTGACTCTGCTCAACCAAGTGAATGAAACAAGAACAATCAAGTCATTCTGAGATGAGATCAGGGGAGGAAAGTTTCACGCTCAGTATAAAAGCAGATTGGTCACACTCTTACTCTTGGGGCTGTTGTGGCTCACGAGGTAGAGCAGGCCGTCCACTACTCAAAAGGTCGGTGCTGCCATCCCTAACCCTCCATTTAACTGAGCAGATCAGATATGTACAGAGTTGATCTGTCGAGCTACAGCTTTAAAAGGTGTGTGTGTCTGTGTGTGTGTGAGAGTTTGGTAGATTGAAGCACAGACACACATTACAGAAACGTTACATTATCCAGAAGCCCATAACGTTTGTTCCTGCAAAAGGGAAAAACATTTCGGACTGTGTTACTGTAGCCCACTTGTTGAATGGGTGCATCCGACTGTAACTAACGCTGGGTTATCTTATAATGCAGTAATCATCAAAATCATGACACGTTTTTATGACACTCATGTCTGATAAGTATTTGTATTCTTGGTTGAGTTGTCTAACATCACAGCTCCTGAATGGAGAAGCTCTGTTGTCAGACCTTCACTTTAGCTCATGAATGCACCACCATGAAGGATTCATAAAGCACTCCACCAATCAAACACTATTAAAATAAATATTTAACATAAACCAGTCCAGACGTGTGTTTCATTATAATGCAGTAGCTGTGTTGGCTATAATCTCTTGGTTTCAACTTTCAGCGCCTTATTTCACTCTTTGCAAACAAATACCTTTTAGCCACACACCTGCCTGAGTCGCATGTGCTGCAGTAACTGAGTGGGACTAGAAGCATCTCTGTGAGCTGCGTTTTCTAGTAGACAAATAGCAAATAACCTGGGTTACAGTCCGTGCCTCTGCGTGCACCTTGGTCACCACCACAAGGAAATCCTCAAGCTGTGGGTTGACTGTAGGACGAACAAAGCATCCACTGGGCTGATTGTGTACAACCACTGGACCGGTCCTTGAAGGTCTATTTTTAGACCTCAAAGGGCTGTTGTGACTCTTAATTTTTATGCCTCCACGCCGGCAAACTGCCAGGGCCGTTTTCAGGTGGCCGTCCGTCTGTCCCATTCTCTCCCATTCTGAGGGAGTTTCTTCAAATGTGGTACAAACGTTCATTTGGACTCAAGGACGAACTTATTATATTTTGGTGGTCAAAGGTCAGTGTGACCTCCATAAAACACTTTTTAGACATTACTCAAGACTTCACACGGCAATTATGAGAAAATATCACAGAAGTAGTTGATATTTTATGTGACTCTTGATAAACAGATATGTGTAATCAGAAACTACTGTGAGTGGTGGAGGCAGACAAACACAAGGAGGTGATTCTAGTTTTATGTGATTTCAGTCTTTTGTTTTCCTACTTCAGCTTCACAGTTACTGAGGCACAGGTCAAAGCTTGTTTTGTCATGAACTCGTTAAGTGTTATCCTCTCGTTCTCTGCAGCCATTAACTCTGAAGGCAAAGAGATCTTCCTGAGGGACATCTGGCCCACACGAGAGGAAATCCAGGCTGTGGAGAGAAAGTTTGTCATTCCAACAATGTTCAAAGAAGTCTATGAGAAGATTGAGGTAGTGTTTGCCTTCGGTCTGCATTTACAGTTTGATAGAGATGCAGATGACATGACTCTTTTTGACAACACTGTGCTGTGTGGTTACAGAAAGTGAATGAACGCTGGAACGCTCTGGTTGCTCCGTCGGACAAGCTTTATACCTGGGATCCCAAATCCACGTACATCAAGTCGCCACCGTTCTTCGATGGTTTGGTAAATAACAAATCAAAGTTACACAACTACCTGTCAGTTCTTACCACTGCTAAAGTGGGAGATGGAGCTTAAATTAAAAATGAAACATCCAGTGACAAATAATTGTCAGTGTACTTCAAAGCAAAACATGACACAGCATTATACAAATTAGATTTTACATATAATGGACTTTTCGTTTGAGTTGCCAAATTAAACAATGTTGGATTTACATGTGAAAATTAAGTTGCAGAGTTGTCCTTATTTTAGTGCATTACTAATGACAATGAAATAAAAATGGCAGTTTCCATGGTCATTTTCATAATGGCAATATTCTCCATATCCTCTTTGTGCATAGTTCAATCATTAAAGCCACTGTGTGGGATGTGAGACCCAGCTGGCTGAAATGCACCAATCAGAGGGCTCCATTCCATAACAAGCTTATCTTTACCAATGATTTGCTTCAAAACTCAATTTCTATTTTGACAATAATAATGTGTTTTCAGACAGGAAACATAAATATACAGATAACATGAGGCATACAGAAATGGAAAATAATTTTTTTAAATGTGTGTTTTTATTAGTTTTTTCTTTTTAACTATGTTCATATTAACATTGGCAGCCCTAGACTTCCACAGTACTAACATCACTGCTACTTCTACTACCCTGAAGATGATTCACCATCTCCCCCACAGCATTTATGTAGTTTTAGCATCAGACAGTGCTATCATTAATATTAACATTATTATTACTGTGTGGTTGTGGCTCTCTCATCTGTTCTTGATTCAGACCATGAAGCTGCAGCCTCCTAAGTCCATAACTGACGCCTACGTGCTGCTGAACTTTGGAGACTCGGTCACCACAGACCACATTTCTCCTGCAGGGAACATCGCCAGGAACAGCCCCGCGGCACGCTACCTCACCAACAGAGGGTGAGTGACCTCAGCAGCAGTCTGCATGTAGGTTACCTTAATGAGTCACTCTGAATAAGTCCAACTAAAGCACGGTTTAAAGTTCTCCGGCACTGTGCCGGAATTGCGGCGCAGGGCCAGGGCCGACTTAGATTTGAAAATAGATAATTATTATTTTATTATGTATATGGAAAATATTTTTGCGTTTTTTTTTTGTTTGGTTTTTTTTCAACTGTCACGTAGCAAGAATATGGCTATATATATATATACATATATTTATACAGCCATAAAGAACCCTATATTTTGTATTAATCAAGTGGACATACTTTATTAATAAAAACCTTTGTTTTACACTTTGTCAATAACAATGCACGTGACTGCACTACTTCGAAAAAACCCTGCAATCAATGGGCTGTTCGTTTTGTTTTCATATCATCGTCACAATCTTTTGGACTAATTTGGCAATTGTTTGACAACAGTAAGTCTATTTATAGACCAACAGAGGAACGAGTGTTGAAAAGTTAGAAAGATAGGCATATTGGATAGGCTATTTTTTATGTCTTTGGACAATTACAAGACTATGCTTTCCGACTGAGGAACGGATGAGTAGATAATGCATTTTTCTTCCATTTGGACCTTTCAAGTTAACGTGAGGATTCCCTTTTAGAAACGATTAGATTTGGTGTTCTTCTCCATGTGAAACACTTATGCAATATGCTCCTCAGCCTACAGCTAACCCTCGAACACATTTCATGCACAGAACTTTTCCTTGCTTTAACCCTGCTAAAGGCAACAGCCAATTGTTCTTTGTAGCTGTGAAGTACAGCCTAAGATATGCTTGATTTATATAGCAACACTGACTTCACTGTTTTAAATCAGGGGTATTTATATCCCACTGCACAGGAAGTGTGAATCTACTTGTCAGTTTCCTTTTATCTCCTACCTGAAATCCAAGTTATGAGCTGTGTTATGAGGTGTGGCACTTCATAGCCGTCTTCGACCACGAAGGCCGAACTGAGATGAGAAGGTTTGGTCTACGGAGGATTATCGCTGTGCGTCACCAGCTGTTCCCGCCCTTACTTTTGCATCACAAACGCAGCTCATGTTGCCTGGCAACATTGACAACACATAACTTTATTTCACTAAAACTTCTTGTTTTAACAGTTGTACTGTTAGCTGTTGAACTGAGCTGCAACCGAACACCTGCATTTAACAGTGTAATCCTCAGGCTCTCTTTCAGTGTCGTTTGCTTTCATTACTAGCACAATGAATCTTGGGATAGGTTGGACCACGAAGGATCCACCTGTTGGATCCTTTATTGTCCAGGAAAAGGAGGACACATTTGAAGGAGCCTTTGAAATGGGACGTGTGGCCCCTGAATTGGGACACAGCCATTGTGTGTATGTCTACAAAAGCAGCAAGAATTAGCTACTTATAGTCATTAATACACAATCAACTCCACTCAGAAAACAAGACAGTGGGCGGAATGTAACTGGAAAAAATAAACCATAAAAGATCAACCCTTTTATAAGCTTTCTGTTTAACTCTGTGTTCTGACAGTTTGAACCCTCGAGACTACAACTCATACGGCTCTCGCCGAGGTAACGACGCTGTGATGGCCAGAGGGACGTTCGCAAACATCCGTCTCTTTAACAAGTTCCTCAACAAGCAGGCGCCGCAGACCATCCACCTGCCGAGCGGAGAGACGGTCAGCATGAAACACTTTCCCACCACTCTGTTATCAGATGTCATTCTCACTCTCTCGCCTTTGTCTGATCTCAACAAAAAGCTTTTCAGTCTTTGACTCAGTGAGAAGGGAGACTCATACACATGGGGGTTTTTGGTGTCCCAGTTGCTGTTCCAGATGAAACCTGATAATACATAGTGAAATGTTCATCTCCTACATCACGCTGTGAGATACAGTTTTACATCTCTGGAGACCAAAGACAGTCGGAATCATGCCCATGTCAGAAAAGAAAGAAGTTTAAATCAGATCATTCCAGCAACTATGGAACCTCAAGAACTAAATCACATGTACAGTTATTTTCATAATTTATTTGGTTGTCTTTAAAATGTATAAATATATTAGACGACTTCAGTCCAGAAAACCCAAAGATATTCAGCTAATAAAATAGGGAAAAGCGAGACCTTGCATTTTAGAAGCTGACGTCAGACAATGTTTGGTATTTTTACTTGATCATTTACTGCAATTATTAATCAAAAAGTTATCAAAAACATTTTGTCAGTCAGCAAAACGATGAGCTTTCAGCTGACACTTTTTGACCTCAGTGTTGCTTTATATCATTTCCGTTACACATGGACTAAGTCGTGCATGTTTCACTCTTTGTCCAGCTGGACGTGTTTGATGCTGCAGAGAGGTACCAGCAGTCTGGAGTCCCTCTGCTGGTCCTGGCAGGGAAGGAGTACGGCTCCGGGAGCTCCAGAGACTGGGCAGCAAAAGGACCTTTCCTGCTGGTGAGGATCAATGACCTTCAGTTTCCTGCACATGACAGAAAAACACACATTATAATGCTTTGTAACAGGCACTGACAATGTGAGCTGGTATCAAACTAGTTTAGAAAAGGTTTGGGCTTATATCATGTGTGTAGCCGAGTTATCATCAGCTGACTGAAGTATGGAACTTTAGTCATGTAATAGATCTCCTCCATGAGTTGAGATTGAAAAAAGCTCCCTCAAAGGTGTTTGAGCGGGCGAAGATTGAAGTTGTTGTTTTTGTTTTGACAGGGAATTAAGGCGGTTCTAGCAGAGAGCTATGAGCGGATCCACCGCAGTAACCTGGTCGGGATGGGAGTGATTCCTCTGGAGTATCTCTCAGGGGACACGGCTGGCAGTCTGGGGCTGACCGGCACAGAGCGCTACACCATCATCATCCCCAAGCAGCTCACACCCAGGATGACTGTGGATGTGAAGGTTGGTTAACGACAGTGTCTCGGAGTTTAGGGACTTAATTCCGCTCGTAATGAAATGTCATACGTGATGATGTCTTTCTGTCCCCGACAGCTCGACACGGGGAAAACATTCCAAGTGCGAATGAGATTTGACACTGACGTGGAGCTGGCGTATTTCCACCACGGAGGAATCCTCAACTACATGATCCGCAAGATGTCCGAGAACTAACTCTAACAGCAACAGCACAGACGGAGAGAAACATGTTTAATTTGTCTAATTATCAGCTACAGTCCAGCATGGAATCAGTGTAATGCAGTAGTTGACAGAGGAACACCGTCCAGGATCAGTCCAGGGGTTCTCCATGTTCGGTGCAGAAAACACAACACACACACACACACACAACATCTTCCCATGAATGTGAATGGGGAAAGAATATTCTCATTTTTGAGATTGCTGCTACTCGTCATGTTTGAAACACACAGCAGACCTGGGGTGAACATGCACATAGATATATAAATATATATATATGAGATGTGAACATTCAGTGAAGATATGCAAGATAGGAAGATGTTTGATTTAAAGATGCCACATGAAATAAGTCGACTTTGTTTCACCTCATCCAGATGTCCTCCGGTGTTTCACTCTCATCCCAACCTGCTATCTGTGTCTGTCTGTGTTTCCTGCTTCACTTTGTACGGTTTCAGAGACGTGATACATCTGGAATCAAGGAGACGGATTATTCTAGTTTATTACTGCTTGACTCTTATTTAGTATTTCATCAGTTGGTACCTTAATACTGTGTTTTTCAGCACTGTGGTCTCCAGGACTGTAGACGGAGATGGAGAGCTGTGTTTTATTTGTAAGTCCTTGTCTCGTTAGCGGTTAGCATTCCCACAAGGACGCGTGTGTACGTCATACACACACATTCCAACCAATAGTTTTGCACTTGTCCACTGATCTACAGGTATAAACAATGTGCTAACAAAGGCAGTGAAGAAGAAGCCAGGAAACATGGACTTAAACAATGCAGGTTTTAAAATGGGAAGATAATGTTTTACAAAGACAGAGATGTATTCAACACATTTGCTTGTGTTGAAACTGTGTGTGTCGTAAGAACAGATCAAGCTTTGACAGCCACAGTTATGAAAACAAAACCCAAGTTGTAATAAAGCAGAATTATTCTTCCTGTTGGTTCTTCAGACATTCCAGACTTAGTTGTAAAACCTGCTTTTTGTCAATGTGTCAACTTAATGTTATCAGCTGCCTTAATAACTTCACGTGTCTGATCATCTTGTTTGTATTTATCCTAAAACACTGATCGTTGTGATTATGAAAACTGACTGTTGAACCTTTAGTCTGAATGCATTAATCCACAGAATCCTGATAAATAAAATGACTTGTGATTTTTACTTCATTTTCCTGTCATTGATTTGCTTCAGCTTTGTCAAATTTGATCAAGTCTATTTATTTGTAGAAGGCACCAATATAACAGTGTATTATTAGTCAGTTTATAGCTCATTTTCATCTACAGTCCCTCAGCCCTTAAACTTCAAACACTAACACAATTATGAGGCTGTATTGGAATGTTATTTTTAATACACTTGAGAATATGAGTCTGAAAATAGTCCCAGAAAAGCTCTTTAATCCCATAAATAGTCGGTGGGCTGACGGTGCTTCGCTCACCACTCCTGAACAAAGTGAGTTTTTGAGCTGCTGGCTATCAACTGCACTATTTTTAATTTGACGTGAGTAGAGGAAATGAGAGCTTTGTGGTCAGCTGAGTCGTCTGCTTTTTCCTTCCTGTCGTGTGTTTCGTCTCGTCCAACTGCTGGTTTCAGCCACCAGAGGGCACTGTGAGCAGGATTCACCAGACTCTACAGACTAATGACAGATCAGTTATGAAATGCTAACAATACAAGCACCAATTTTGTATTTCAGTCATACTGCAATATTTCATGCACTAATTGAAATATTTAAAATCAAGTCGAGTTGCATTATGGGTAACGTAGGCAACAGGTTTTGACGAGGAAGAAGAATATCTGTGGTTCTGCTGCATCAATTTAGATATGTTTTTTTTTTAACTGTCCATCATGAGTCTGACAGAGTTGTAGAAGCACAAGGCTTTAATATAGTTTCTCCACGCTGCCATGAATAAAGTTCTGCTGGGGAATTCATACATAAAGCCCCATGAAGCCCCGATTTAAACACATGAGTCTAAAAATTGTGTAATCAGACCAGACAATCAAATACCATAATTCTTGTACTTGAAAATGTAATTTACAACAGGTTAAAAAGCCTCAGTGTCCTCAGAGCTACCGCTCAGTTTTTTCATTAAATGAAAATAATGTAAATGTAGCTGGAGAAAACAAAGTGCAGATTTTAGCACAAAGTCATCACAATGTTTTTTTCACTCATAAATATCCACAACCGTGAGCGTAGTAAGAAGTGAAAATGATAACAGTTAATGGAGGGGAGGATGACCTCTGGCTGCGACAGTGAAAACAGAGATGAACGTCTTCATTGTTGTCCTGTTGGCTTTCTCATTAATTGTTAATTATCCTAAATGGGCTTATTGGAGTTGATCTTTGTTTTTTTGTGTCTGGACTACTTTCTGAATTATAAGACTTTTATACTGGGACAGAATCATTCCCATACAGATGCTGTTGAAATGAGAAATGACTGGTCTATATGGACTCTATAGATGTGGCAGCAGAGGGAGGATCTTCTGTGTGTGGTTCATGTTTCACCAGCCGTTTGTTTGTGAGTAAAAAGAGACAGAGGGATGGAAAAAAAAGCTGGGGTGGGGGAGGGGTGGCGTTTGACATGAGAAAGCCAGCTGCACGTGTTGCACACACATGCATGACCCTGCCAAGGGTCCGGTACACCTACAGCATGTGCTCACACTCACATCAAACATACATGTGCAGTAAAGGGAGGGAGCGCTGGACATGGAGCTCAAACTCATTTGAAAACATTTGAATTATTCAAATCTCTAAAAACCGATTCACTAAACCCTTCATGTCCGGATCTGAGAGGCGCTGCTCACTACACAGAACATTTTGATTGCTAATGTTGGCTGCTTAGCCAAACTGCTATTTGGATTTATGCTGAGGCTTAGTATGTAATTTAGCAAGTTACTGTGCTGCCAATAGTGTGGTCATGTTGTAATGTTTAGTTAGCATGTTAAAATACTAACATTACAACATCAGTATTTACTTGTACAGTGTTCACTAGTACATTTACTCAAGTACTGTACTTAAGTACAATTTTGAGGTGCTTGTACTTTACATTTTGTATATACTTTTGACTTCCACTCCATTCCATTATTTGACAGCTTTAGTTACTAGTTACCCAGAGAGCAAAATAAACTCGGCGCACATACAGTATGATTGTCACACACAGAAAATCTTCAGGCTGCCAGACGCTACTTGAGGATAACAGCCGGACGCTGCCTGGATGTTTTTGTGCCAGACTCGGGCCGAGGACTCAAGCAAATGTTGGACTAGGTGTTTGGATTTACTAGTTACTTTTAAGATGAAGATTTGACACAATAGACAGTATACCAAGCTTTTAAAATACAACACACTGTTGAAGATTAAACCATCGGCTTCCGACCCGTCCTACTAAAATCAGGGTGTAGCCAGGTCACAGTTAACAGCTCCACCAACCTTGATTTTTCCCTCTAAACATCTCACGTGGGTTTCATTTCAATAGAGGTTCAAATGATCCAGTAATTCACTACAAATCAAAGATTAGAGAAAATGTCCAAAAACAAGATTTATGGATCAGAACTTAGTTTTTTCTTTTTGCCTCTCACATTAATCATCTCACCACCACTCAGGTTTATCTGTGTCCCTGTATGTTTTTTAAACCAGCTCCACCTCCAACAGCAACACGCTGCTGACACACTGATGCTCTGACTTTTAACTACAGTTTGCTGCAAATACCTCTGTACTTTCATTTTTCATGCAGGACTTTTACATGTAATGCCATGTTTTTATATTATTAGTAGTATTTTTTTTTATGTAAATAAAGGACCTGAACTTCTTCCACCACCAATTATGTTTAAATTGTTAGAGAATGTGACGCTTTTAACATGCTAACATTTAGCTATCAATTTGCTAACCTTTTATAATAATAAGTTCAGTTTTATTAATGTTTTATTAAATGATTTCATATTTTGTCGGTTCATTTATGTATTTTATTCATATGATCATTTGTTTAATGTTGTTGTTTACCATTATGTTAGCATTACTCCAAAGGAACAGGTGAGGCTGCAATCAATTTCAGTCAGAAATCTTAGTAGGATTAAGATCAAAGAATTCATTCTTGTGGGATCTTGAATAACCAGCAAATTCAATGACAATCCAGTCCTCAATATCGTATCTAGATCAAGTAACTGGACCAGATACAGTAACTAACATTGCCATCAATGTTGCCAGTACGGCTAAATCAAATGTGGACTAATTACGACTAACATGTGGAGCTACATCTGGATAAGACCCTTAAAATGAATAAAGAGCCACAATGAAAACATTTTTTGGTATAATTTATTCAATAAAACTTAAATCATCCATATTATTAGTGCTATTTGAAACATCAATTAACATAATGATGGAGGGTTGTCACTTTTTCAGCATTAACAGACAGAGTGTTCTGTTATTAACCTCCAACTCTAGTCATTCATAAATTAAGTACATGTGTAATGGATTAGTGTTGTTCATCAGTCACCCCTGAGTACGTCACTAGGTAAGACACAGTAGTCTGTTAGTCTAACATTCACACACTGAACACTGCTCAACCAATAGATTCAAGTCTGACAGCCACAGTCTAGAGAGGAGGAGGAGGAGGAGGAGGAGGAGGAGGAGGAGGGCGGGGTCTGTTTGAACGATGGTTCTTCTCAGTGACGGAGACACAGAAGCTGTATTGAGGTAGAAACATCGCTTTAACACTGGATGCATCGTTATCTGATGAATCTCTCTGACTATTCATTAGAAAGCTAAACCTGAACTGTGCTCGAATCATACAGTACTGCAGGGTTGACCCTTAAAGGAGGAGTTCAGAGAAGCTTTAAAGTGCACCATAACAGCATGATTATAACAACTAATCAATACGGTCCTTATGTACTCATTCCAGTGTGGTAATAATAAACAAGTGCAAGTGAACGCATCGATGTGCAGCTATGAGCAGAACTAACAGACTGATAATCATAAACACTTCTGAAATGAGACACTGACAAACACCAGTTATCAACGTGTGAATGTGATGAACGAGTGACAGATTACAGTTTAAAGACGTGACTCCCTCTGAGAAATACCGCATGGCAACGAAAACCACCAAGAAGTAACATGAAAACACAGAAAGAAAACACACACTCTCTTAATTCATACTCATCTAAGCACCTACAGACATGGTCCATTTTCATCTGGAATTACGGTTGATTGATTTTACTGAATAGAACTGGACCTGCAGAGTAGTAACAACTGTTACTGTCGAATCCATGAATGCTGTGGACCACGAGTGGGTGTGACATATACAATATATTTCTTTTCTGTTGGGATATTTCTGACCGGTTAGCTAACCGGGATAACATGATGCATTCGCTACACTCACTCTCTCCCCCCCCTTCTTTGTGGACACTGCGTATCTACTCGACAAACATGGATGCAGACAGTTGGTACAATCAGAATTTCTTAATAAATTGGATTAATAGCAACCAAACCCAAACTTGGCCCCGGGTCCAAAGCTTTACGCAGTGAAGTGGGGCCTGCAGAGTTTGGGTCAGGCAACAGAAAGAAAACAAGATGTCAGAAAACAGATGTCGACAAAGGATATGATCCTTCAGCACAGAAACACTTGCTAGCACTAAGGCTAACCTTCCTTCATGTAATTAAAAACTGAATAAATAGATGGTAGCTGTGGTAAGATTAGCAGTTAATTTACGTGGTGAACTACCCAAGTCCCGCCTCTCATGTATTACCATTGTGTTTGAGTCACACACCAAAGCATCCGATCTCTGAAACCCCAGTGGGTCATTAAACAACACGGTCCATGTGGATGAAAACATATTTGCTAGTTTTGTATGACATTAAAATAACATATTTTTTGTATGGAAATATAACATAAAAAGTAACATCAATTTAAACAAATAAAATTAATAAAACTGTTTTAATTTTAGTTAGTTTGTTCAAATTCATGCGCTTCTCTTTGATTGCATTAGGTGCACATTCTTTTTTGTGGCACTGCCGGCAAAATAGCAATTTTTCCAGATGGTTGGTTTGTATTCGGGGTCCCCGAAGTCTCAAAAGATTATTTTTAATCTTGTGCTTATAAGATTAAAAAGAAAATCTTTTTTTGGTTGGTGGCACTTCTAGGCCTCCATACAAAAAGTCACTGAGGATGATGAAAACACCTTGATAGCAGCTGCAAGCGCTGTTAAATGACCCTCTGGGATTTCGTTGACTTGAGTAATGATAATATACAGGTGCAAACTGCTGGGTGAACCGTTAACCTGATCTATTTGTAGAGTGCAAAACTACACAGGAAGTGCCTGATGACATAGTATTACTACAGTATTGCCACAATTTCAACTTTCACTTTTTCTAAAGTATGGCTTTTGCTCTGAGAGGTTGTTGTACATCGTATGACATGAAAAAGCCTTCGTCACAATGCCGGCCGTCAAACTGGACCCGCTGATAGATTCTGCTAACATGAGCCGTCAGTAAAAAGATATGCCTGTACAGAAAAATCCAATATGCTTTCCATACTGTTTAGAAAACATCAGATTTATATTACATTTAATATGAAGTAAAAGACTTTGAACAATGTGAAGGTTTTGAATGGGGAACAAGTCATCTGTATAATAAAAAAACATACAAACAGCAGATGTATTGACCGCACCATGAGAACATTTCACATAGAAATAACCCAAGTATTCAAACAGAAGATGTCAGCAGAGAACATCATTATATACTTAAGAAATGTTATGTGTCCCTTAAGGTTAGAAAGTGAGCATGGCTTCTTAATGACAGGCCAGACCGGACCGGCCCCCTGAAAGTGCTTTTACTGTAAGACTGATATGAGCTCTCAGCTATTTCTGTTACGTCAGCAAGGCCACCACACTTCCTGCTGCAAGGGTCACTTGGAAAGAGAAAGGAAACGGGACTGTTTGTGTAAGTCAGAGGAAGAGAAGGTATGGTTAACAATGCTCAGGCAGAAGGATTCATTCAGTGTCAGACAGCTGAAGCCATAGCAGAGGAGTTTTGAAAGATACCGTTTGAGGTTAGAGGAAGGGGAAGTGCTACAGGAGGGAAGGACATGACAGCAGACAACTCACTGACAAGTTCTGACTTTTAAGCCACATTACCCAAATGTTCTGTGGAACATGTGTTCTCCTGGGTACCGACACCTTTCCTCTGTCCTCACGTATACAGCCCCTAGAGGTAGTTATTATCCCCGCTGCTCAGACATCCTGTTGGAACATGCTGGAACAGCTCAGGGGAAAGAGCTGGCACGGTCTTTCAATATCCACTCAAGCAGACAGCCACCCTGTGGTGAGCTCAGAATATAAATCCTTTCATCTCCTGTTGTCCCCAATTTCCCTCATGAAAGCTTGAAAAATGCTCCCAAAAGAGGCTGGAACATACGAGCGACTTGAAATCGGATGGGGAAATAAATTTGACTTGTGCGCTTCTCTTAGTGGCATGGCTCTGTGTACATGTGCAAATCTTCCATCGCAGTCGACAAGATAAAAAAAAAAAGACGTCTGTGTGATCAATGACATTTCAGGTGTTTGTTGAGGTGTTCCTTTGCTAGCTGGTCTCTCTGAGGTCCGTAGATGCAGTTGGCGTGCCAGGAGAACCACACGATGATGGAGATGATGGTGGTCTGGAGGAGGAACATCACCCCGTAGGTGGAAGCTATGGTAGGTCCAGGTAGACGGGAGAGGGTGGCAGGGGGCAGCAGCAGAGTCGGGCTGAGCAGGATGGCCCTCACCTCAGCCTTGATCATCTGGAGTTCGTCAAGGATGGACAAAAACGTGCAGCAGTGGAACCACTGGTGGCTGTGGCCCCAGATGTCAAAACAACCCGGAGCTAGCCGCTCGGGGAACTTGCTGATGTTGAAGACGGCTGACACCAGCAGCCAGAGGCAGTGGCGATAGAAGAAGGTGGGCATGGAAGTGGAAGCAGCAAAGGAGGAGGAGGTGCTGGAATAAGGCGATCTGGTGAGGAGGCGATAGAAGACCGGCGTGGAAGAGACGAGGAATGGGAGAAGGAAAACAAGGGTCCGGATAACATATCGATGCTTCCTCCACCTCTGACGAGTATTGCAGCAGGATAAGACACAAATGATTGCTACAACACATGCGCACGGGATGTAGAAGGTTTCAAAAAACACACTGAACTCTGGGATTGCATACGATGATGTAATAGCCCCTGCAGGTTCATGGGGGGCATTATGGCCTCCTGTCTCCACTATCCCTGCCCGAGGGTGGATGTAGTAGTAGTATGCCAACGATGAGCCAACCGTGTAGGCACTGATGGTGCCGTAATCCACAAAGAAGCAGACTTCTCTCACCACCAGAGACATGGAGTTGAGCAGGTGGGCCATGCTGCTGGCCATGAGCAGACAGAACACCCCGATATAGTAGTTCCACAACGGATAGAAGAACGGGGCATCGCAATGTGGTGCACCTTCCCAACCAAACACCTCTACAAAATAGTATGAAAAAATGAAAACTGGGAGGAAATGCGTCCAGAAGTTGCCTGTTTCATTGGTAGGTCTGAACGCTGACAGTAAGCAGTCCCTCAGGCTGTAGTTGGGGAAACGGTATCCAGTCAGGATGAAGTTCTCTATGACCCGAGGCGGCACGTCCGTGTGCCTCAGCAGAGGTAACGGCTGACCACAGTTCAGGAGCATGATGACAACACTTTATGGCGCTGACAGCCAAAGACGTCTGAGGATCTGACCTTTCCAGCAGTTTTTATTGCTTGGCTCTTGACTTTATTGCTGATCACAGCATTTGTGATTACTACCATACAATCTGTTGCACATGAGTGTGTAAAGACATCAAAAACACCAACCCTGTGGACCTTTGATCCCGGCTCCACTTCCAGCCTTGTGAGCTATACTCTAGTCTAAAGAGTAGAGCTGGTGTATGGGGAAAGTGTGTATCCAAAAGCCTCAGACCACCTGCTTGATTAATTTTCCTTTTGGTTTCCTCTTTGGCCCCAGTACAGAAGGTCAGCAAAACATCCAGCACACAGCGCTTATCATCTCCCTTATTTTGCATAGGACATTGTCTGCATGGATGATTCTCTTTGTTCAGTCATATGCACATTCACGTGTCTCGTTATGCATAGCTCTGCAGCAACACAAAATGAAGGTCACTTATTACTGTTACAAGGTTGAACAACTCGTCAGTTACTGTGTAAGGTGTCCATACAGCAGAGATGACCTAGAGATGCGTCCATTAAGCTCTGTGGTATGTAGGTCATGCTGGCCATGAGCGCTATATCAGGCTAATGCAGGCTTCTAGTCCTCCTGTTGTTCCTGGTCCTGCAGCCTGTATCCACGTCCGATTTTCAGTTCATCCAGCTCCCATTCAGTTGCAAAGCACGGCGCAGGGCAGAGAAGAAGAAATCCACCGGGACGCACGAGAGAACCGTGGTATGAGCCGGTGTTCAGTCCCTTAAGGCAAGGTCATGTTTAAAAGCGGCTTTTTATGACCGGGGATTTCAACAGATATTTGGTGGGTGAGAGCCAGTGCGCTGCCGTGAGAGTTGAGCCCTGAGAGCCTGAAGCCAGCCGGCATTTCAGCGGAACAGTGAGGAGGACGGAGACTGTTTGACAGGTACCAGCGTCAAGTTACACATGCGATATTACCGGGATTCCGGTTTGGAGTTTCAAAATAAAACGCAGCGGTTGTGATGTAACCTTTTAGAGGTCATATGGCTAGTTTGCGCATATCAGGAGGACTAGACAACAGCTCTCTCCTTGAGGGTCGACAGGGTCATGTCACCTGGTGGTCAGCTTCCTCCCATGGGTCAGGAGCATGACCACTGTAGAGGACAGCCCTGTGTTTCATTCAAACCAAACAAACTTATCCAACCTCCCCATCTAACGTAAGAAAACAATCTTCCACCACCCTGGTAGTAGCCCTCCCCCCACAGATGGATGCTCCCAACTCCCCCACCCCATGCCCCAAGTAGGCTGCCTATTTTCTGTTTTCTACCTAGACCCTAAGAAGGTCTTTTTCGCCTTCTTTTCCTTCCCAGTAACTCTCAGTAACTCTCAATAACTCCCAGTAACTCTCAGTAACTCTCAAAAAGCTGTCAGTCAGCCATAATGCTGTTGTTATGTCATGTTTTGTTAAGTTATGTTATGTTATGTTATATTATGTTATGCTATGTTGTGTTATGTTATGTTATGTTATGTTATATCACCCTCTTTGTCTTTGTCTTGTCTCACCAAATAAAAACAAAAGACTAAATAGACATAATTAATATTTTCTCTAGGCCCTTGTCAAATTCAAAATTGCTTTATTGGCATGAAGGTTATGCACAGTAGTGTCAAAGCAGAATGTATGTTTAAGCTACAACGTAAATATAATGATCCAGAATGTAAGAAACTGTAATTACAGTGTTACTAGATACTGTTGTTACTAAACTTTACCAAACAACAAATGAGAAAAGGAAAAAAACTAATGTTGTAAACAAATATAAAAAAATTAACATGATAATATAAGATAAGGCATGAAGAGATGAGTCAGACAGTTCAATGTAATGGTGAGAACCTCTACCATTACAAGAAAAACATTCAAGTAAAATGGGATCAGATTTTGAAGCGGCACAACTCTGGTTTTCTTCAGGTAAAAATATGTCCTCATTCAATTTTTCAGCATTGAATTAATAATTCCTGTGTTATTATCTCTATAAAGAAATTAAATCTAATCCCCATGGCCTTTCATGCCATTTCTAATAAGTAAAATAACAGAGGTCATTTTGGGACCTATAAATGAGGTCATGAGCCATGACAATATATAATATATATAAATACAAATGATACAAAATCGTAGGCTTGAGTAATAAAGTTAGCAGCTAATGGCTGATGCTTGGAAAACATAAATGTGACATCCCCTCAGAAAGAATGAAACTGCCTTTTTTATTAATAGTAAAATGTAAACAGAATTTGATTTGTCATAATAACTATTAAATCTCACCTTGAAATATATATTATTTTGTTCAATGTTTATTTATTTCTTTCATGGTAGAATGCTTTAATGTATCCTGCATTAAACTGTACATAGCTTAGTGTAGTACAATAATATCAAAAATCCTGTCTTTTTACCCCTTGCATTCTAAATTATTACATTCAAATTGTAAACATGTCTTGGCAATACTGTGATCAAAAAGCATATTTGAATTTGAAAAAAAAAACTAAAAAAAAAAAAAACTGACCCTTTTATTTTGAAGGCAAATTCTCTTAGTTTCCGGTCTCGTTCTGGCTCACTGCGTATCTTAAGGCAGTTCAGCGAAATACCGAAGTAACTCAAAGCTTTAATTAGTGAATCATTCATCTTTCTTGCGTGTTTGTTAGTTGTCCCTGGCAGACAGGAAGACAGACAGAACCGTGAAAACGGAAGAACGGCACGAATAAAGAGAGGCCGTGCTGTGCCGTGCTAACGGTTTTTCCGTTATCTGCTTTAAATGCACAGAGTGTCTCTTTTGAGTAACCGTGTTAGAGCACCAGTGTGTCCCCTCCTCCCCTATGTGTCTTTGAATATGTTTTTACAAAGTGCCTGTGGGAACTATCGGTTATGTTACAACAGAATTCATACACAGCATTTCATAGCATTTTAGTGAAGAAGATAACTGCAATTACCTTTCCAATGTGGATACAAACACCAAAATTGGTATGTTTATCGTTTAACCCATTTTATCCCCGGAATTAATAATTAATAACCCCCAGGACAGATTTAAATGACTTTGTAATTGAATCTTATGTTTTAGACCATGAGGATGTCAAATTCACAACACTTACGTTTCCTCTGAGCTTTATTTGTGTGATTTCTAACATGTAATGTGAAAAATTTTGCATAAAACACAATGTATCTGCAAATCATTTATTATGAATGATGAACCAAAAGTTCAGTAAGAGTCGACAGTTTACTTGTTTACTTGTCTTAACATTAGCTCGCTAGGCTACCTTGCTAGCACCAGGCTGGTTAGCAAGCTTTTTTGTGAGTAATATAGGCCTATAGGCTTTTTTTTTGTGTGTGAGTGATATTTTTGCTGAAATATACTTTCATTAAATTTTTACAGTGACTAAATTTCACCCTCTACAATGTTAAAATGTCATTTGACACCTGGATTATTCATATTTGAAAATAATGGATGAACCGATTGCAAAAAAAACATTTCCTTGCCAGTAATGGTGGCCATCTTGAAGTTTCGAGTGGCTTACATGTTTTTAATCAATAAATACTAGAAACTTAAGTTGATTTTCAAGTCAGTTTTTCATTTATTATAATTTACTGATTTATGACAGCAGTTTTCCATCTACCTTTCTATCTAACTAGGCGGCCATTTTATTGGTAATATTTAAAACAAGACACGTTTATGTTGAATCAAGTTGCCACAAAGATAAATATGTTGCCAAGGTAACTTATTTTGAAGGATCAGTGTGGCTTAATTTTGCAACATTACATACGGAAGAAACAGTGTTGCTTCCTCTATTATTTCCTGTGTATCAGTAAGCCAGGCCCACAGGCCAGAAACCCTCCATGTCCCCCTTCACCCTCCAGCTCTGACTGCTGTGGCCAGATGTCAGGAAGTCTTTGAAGCAGCAGGATGGGGTGGGGCTGGGTGGAATGGCCATTTTCCAAATCCCCTTGAGGAATAAGAACCAGGCCACACTTCAGTGCACAGCAGAGTAGGACAGAGCTACAACATGCCTTTTGACTCAGTGATTGACGGGCTGTAATGATTTAATGGATGTGGAGCCAGTTTTTATGACATAATGGATATAAATGGTTGGGTAAATTTACATTACAGCCATACATTACGCTCTGGAGACATTACTCTCTGTAGGACATTGTTAGGATGTTCTACAGAGAGGAACATAACAATAGCTGTTAGTGCACATTCTAGGCCAACTGGGAACATTTCTGCAATCAGCAAATATTTTTTTGTCTTAATAGTGACTTCCATGAAAAGCTCTCTATGAGCCTCTTTGAGCACCTTTGGGTCCCTGTCAGGAGCCCCTGGTGTTTCTGTAGACTGTTCAGAGCTGGTTTTGTCTTTAGCACTCTGGCTCTCTAACATGATTATTAAAAGCTCTGCAGCAGCTTTGAGTTAGTCTTCATGTGTAAACAAGACAAAAGGACTTGTCACACTCCAGACAAATATGCAGCAAGTCAGTCACTTGACTGGTCATGTTTTTCAGAGGAGAAAATGCTGCCTTCAAATATTCATGTCCTCCAGCAATGAAACGAGTGAACAAGATCCTCCCTCTTTTTATTTCATGACAGTAGGATATTCTCTTTCTGGGCAGCCCCCTCCCTCCCTGACAGTTGAGGTCATGTATGATCAGACTGGACACTGGATTCAATGACAGGCTGTAGGTGCTGAATGTTTGCCTAAGGCCTACATGAGGTGGAAGTTGAAGCCATTGCAATACATTAGAGGACATGATGGAAAAAGGAAGAGCAGGACAGAATTGCATGAGTAAATTGTAACAGAGATCAGAGAAAACTTTTCAAAAGTGAGAGCAGTCACTGACTGATAACTACAGCACTGCAGTAACATGCAGCACAGTCACAACATGCCCAAGTTAACAGGAACTTTGCGTCTGATGAATCATAGAGTTTATATGGTAAAAGACAGTTCTTCAGTGCTGCAATCTTCCTTGAACAGAAAATATAAATCTAGCCTCTGATTCATCTTCACCCAACTCTAAACAGTCAAGTTTTAAGTAAAAAATATACACAATAACAAAGACAGTGTTGGGTGACGTCATGAAATAGCGTGGGATCATGGGAGTTGTTGTCTTCACCACCATTACTATAAGCGCCTCCCGGTTTGGAATCCTTCAGTGTCAGTGGTTCAGGAAATCAAACAGACCTGCTGATTCTAACCATTAAAAACACTGAATAAAGCAGTTTGACATTTAAAGTCAGTGTTTGAGCGACGCTGTACGGAGGACAGAGACTCAGGGAAGAGTTGGAGCTGAGATTGATGCTAAACTTTGTTCTTATTGTTTCTCTGATAACTTATGAAGCAGACGTTCAGCAGGTTTTTACCAGCAGCTGAATTATCCACAGAGGTGTCCTCC